>NW_006239109.1:856318-919149 GCF_000226075.1 Solanum tuberosum
GGATGCAATGCAATATGACACCATGAAATGACATGCCTCAGAATACCAAGTACTCTCTCAACCATATATACATGATACTCCTCGGAAATACATCGAGAGTTCATGACCCATGGGGAACTCGCGAGGTCCATATACCGACACGGACGATCTCCACGTGCCCAAATTATAATCTTAACATCTCACCATCCCCAGCACAAACGATCTCCGTGTTCCCAACTTATACTCAATCTCATGTCAATGCATGTGCAACAATATGATTTCAATAAAAGGGATGATGCATCTCAATCAAATATCAATATGATATGTAATCACCTTAGCTATCACCTATATACAGGTTCAATAAAGAACACAATCACACATAAATAAATCAAGTCAATAATATATCAACTAATGCCCATATGCTTTGGCTATTCTCGTAATTACAATTCGCATTCTATAGTAATAAACTTTCCCTTTATAACACCGGTACTCGTACCAATGCCCGTCACAAATAATTCTCAACACATCACACACAAACAATTAATCACATTGCATTTTATTACCTCTTTTTTAATCATTAGAATTAATCAATGTGGGCAAGTTAACCCATCACCAAGTATCATTACCCCCAAACACATATTACAAGGAAATACATGAATTCCATACACTTAACAAGGGTTTAGAAACCCACTTGCCTCAATCAATCAAGAATTCACTCCGAGACTTGAGTCTTTTCCTTCCGTTGAACTTCCAAATCAATGCAATCTATTCAAGTACATGATCCCAATAAGATTTCAAAACTAACAACACTCAACACTATAATCAAGTTCCTGAACTTCAAGCCTAGGGTTAAGTCCCAATCTTTTTCCAATATCATGAAACTAATGGTATTTATATAATATTATACCCTAACACTTAATTACCTATCTCAATATAGAGAAATTTAAATTATAATATGGTAATTGCATAAAATCTGAAATCGAAACCACTTACGGAACAATACTTAACGTGAAACTAATAGCAGAATGTTGTTGGTGCCTTTATTTTATAATATAATATCCTCCAATCATTGTTCATAATTACTCTATGATTCTCCACTATAACTCGTCAACAGTAACCCATAATTAAATACTTACCCTTAATTTGAAAACAGACAATATTGCAGAAGATCAGTTTTCATACCAACGTATAATAATAATAATTTATTCTTAACAAACCATAGAAAATTTGTATGTTTTAAAAAGAACAATTGGAACTTAATAATATATATATATATATATATATATATATTGATTTCTTATGTAATTAACAAGCAAAAGTTTCCATCCACAGAATTGAGTATACCTGCACTCTCGTTCTTCGTTCAACGCACGCCGCAGGTCAGTTTTCTTTCTGCTCCTCTTTATTTTCTTTTCTAAATTAATTATGTATTAAAAATAATAATTTTTAATAACCTATTATAATATTTCAAACTTGGACCATTATTATTAACAATAAACAAATTACTTGCGAATTAATTAACTATAGTTAAATGACCATTCAAAATTATCAAAAATAATCTTTTCGGGTCCGGGTTATTACATAGTGCCTCGTTGGTTTTAGTATCTGAAGGAGAAGTACTACTTATTCCAAGATTTGTGGGATTTGGCTGGTAGGATTTTTTTGATGCGAGAGTCTGACCTATGCTATTTGTTACTTGATTTGGTTTGGTAGCTTTGGTCACTGTTATGGATAATTTTTGTTTTTCTGTTGTGGTGGCATTTACTCTCTTCACATTTTGGGCTTTTGTATCATTTAATGAGAACTTGTTAACAAGGTTTTTGACGTGGCATGGATGTATGCTGATTTTTGTTTTCCCTGACGTGTCCAACTCTGCTTCCGCAAGGTTTGAGGGTGTACTGTTTATAATAAATGCGATAAGATAAGATAGCTTCTAATTTGTTCTTTACATGGAAACAAGACAACAATTTCTCTCTATTGACAAGGAAATGACATAGACAATGTGCTTCCCCATCATCATTTTATTTTTCATAATCATGAATGGGTTGAAGGAAATATTTGATTATTTAAATCATATTCTAATTAGTTAACTCACTATTTATCAACTACATTTTCAAGCTTCATTTATTAAAAGGAGAAAAAAGTTTATCAACTACATTTTATTTTCTAGTACGCGTTTAAGATGTTTTCAACAAATGTAGCTTTCATATTTTCATATATATATATATTATTTTGATATATGCGTATTGCTTATAAAGTATAATACATACGTGCTAAAGTTATTTTTAATCAAGGGTTTATCATTTGATTCGATTCCCCAAAAATAACATTTGACATATCAAATACATACATTAGATCGATCCACGATAGTCTATTTTTATAAGCATAGATTTTTGTGGCAATTCGTATTAGTCACCATGAAAAATTATATTATAAATACGACAAATTTCACACGAAGAACAGACAATTTATAACAATATACATAAATTTTCACTTATAATATACATTATATTTAAATTTAATTTACTTTCCAGACGTAGGATTTTCTTTATGACTATATTACTCCGAGACATTTTTGATAACTGGCGATCTTGACTCACGCAATCTTCTTTCATAGACTAATAATTTTGCAAACCTATAAAAATAAACAAATATTTTAATGACTCAATTGTTATGACATAGTAATAGTAATGACTAGCTAAAATACATTCATAATACAAAAATATTTTAAATTATTTTGTATGGTTTGATTAATTAATTTTTAATATATTAATTTAGTCACACAAAAGAACAAGGAAGGACTTTTCAAAAACCTTTTTGTTGTCAAATAATAGCGTTGTTTTGTTTTAAAACTTCCTACTCTTTTCTCAAAGAGTCAAAGTAATACTCCTTCTATACCACAAACTACGTGAATTGCTCTATTCTTAATTAAATTAATGTCCTAGTATGAAATAATCCTTAGTAAAAACTAAAAAGTGACCCTCTCTGAACGGAGCCTTATGTGGTGCGAAACTGGATTAGTCAGGCCTTTATGTGGTGCGAATCTGAATTAGTTGGGTTTCAAGATGGGCATCGATTATCAAACATAAATCAAAATAAAATAATCAAAAACTCTTAATTAATATTTACTTAAACGAATATGTTTAAAAAAATACGACAAATAATTTGAAACGGAAGTATTGATGATATACCTCTTAAGGGCTTCTTCATTAGTGCCTCCTTTAGGAATTGGTTCTAAACCTGTTTCCAAATTTACCCTTGAAAGTGGTTTTTTCAATAATTTTTCTCCAATTTCCACTAACCTCTCCAAATTTTCCTTTGTAGCCACATCCACTGAGGCTTCTGTTCCACTTAGTCCATCCTCCTGTTAATTAATTAGGTTCAACAACCAAAAAATAACAAAATACAATAATATATCCAATGTAGTTATATAGTAGAGTCTGGAGAAGTATAGAGAGACTATTTTCGATAGATGATACTTACTTGAATTCGAAGGTAACTATCTTCACTATGAAGAGCTTGAAAAACAACAGAATTATGATAATCAATCATATCAGCACTTGATTGTGTGAATACTTCAAACAATGGTGTGCAACCTTTGTGAAATAACCAATCGACGATACCCCATTTGGCTGCCATGGATGAATTATATTCTTGTTCAAGTTTTGGAGCTCCTGTCCCTATTGATATTACAAGGAAACGACCATAATCCATTGGCTTTATTGGGAAGAAATCTGGGTTTTCCTTCAATATTTCTTTGCTTACTTCTGATATTGCAATTAAACACTGAAAAATAATAGAGTATATGAATTTAATTTTATTGTATCGTCAGTGCATATAAGTTAAATTCTTAGTAGTATATATAAAGTGTTTTAGTACGTACGTACCGGATTATTAGCAGCAACGCCACCATCAATGAGATTATGTTCTATAATATTTCCTTTGTCATCTTCAACTTTGAAATAATGAGCAGGAAGATAAGTAGGAGCTGCTGATGTACTAATACAAATATCGGATAATTTTGCATCATAACGTGCAGATCGTTTCGTCTGCAACAAAAAGTAGGATATGTAAGCAGACCTTACCCCTACCTAATTGTAATAGTCGTCAATCGTCATCATATTATATAGTTAGCTAGCTAGCCAATAAATATATAGTAGTCGTGGCCGGTATACATGAGTGATTATATATGTTGTAAATATTAAGGTTATTTATTGATTATCGAGGACATGCATGACCTTAGGTGGAAGATTAAGGGAGGTTGAGGATTTAGAGTGAAAGGTGATCAATAGGTAGTTGAGCGGTGTCTTGTTTAATTTCCTTATTATTATTATTACTCTCCTACTATATATTCTTCGAATTAACTATTACATGTTGTTTCTTGTGGTTCAGTTATTGTATTGTTGTTGTTGCTGCTACGGCTCTTTTATCCATTATTTTCGATATAACTTAGCTTCTTCATTACTATGTTTCCTTTTCAAAAAACTCTTTTTAATATGTTTCACCTAAGCAAAGGGTCTATTAATTGGAAACAATATCTCTATCTTTATAAAGTAAGAGTAAGATCTACTTATACGTCATCTTGATCATGATCTCGTTATTAAAACTATATGAAAAATGTTGTTAATGTTGGAAAATCTATACCTCATAAGTGGAGAAAATAGTTGGTTGCAACTTCTTGATATCAAAAGTGGGAATAACAACGTTAGTGATAGTATTACTAAGTAAACTATCTTTCAATTTTTCCTTGATGACTTCATGTAGGTATTTCCCATCATATTTTGGTCCTATTAGAGCTTGCACCATCTTCCTCATCGAAGCAAACAAACCACTACATATTTGTAAAAAATTCACCAAAAAAAATAAAAATTAAAACTTTGTTAGTTACATATTACAAATGAAATTAAAAGACAGTATATATAGAGCGATCAATATTGTTAAAATATGTACGTACCATTTATTTTGTGGAAAAATCTTTGGACAATGCTCCAAATAGAATGGAGTAATATCTTTCGCCGCATAAAACGGACGATTATTTTCATCTGGTGCCGTTAGCATTGCCGTCACGAGGCCACCGGTGCTCGTTCCGGCAATGACGTCAAAGTATTCTGCAAGTCTTGCATCTTTTCCATCAAACTCCTTCATGTAAATTTTGAATATTATTTTATGTCACACGTATGCAAAAATTTAAAGATAGTACCACATAAAATCGAACAGAAAGCATAGAGATGTATGCAAGTATAGAGAAAATTAAACCTGAAGTTGAGATTCGAGAAAACTAAGTATGGTAGCTGGAATAATTCCTCGAATACCACCTCCATCGATGCTAAGAACAGTGATGAAATCTCCATAAGTTGGAGGTTGAATTTGAGATGTTTTTCTTTCCATTACTTAATCAAAAGAGGGTATTAAAAAATGCTGTTAAATCAAATAATTTTATGATTTTTTTGAAATTTAATTATCTTATGAAGTAGTTTATTGAACTAGTTTAATTTATGATATTTTTGTTAATGTATAAGGCACTATATATTTATAGGCCATGCTCTTGAGAGACTTGGTGACTTAAAGAGTACAAGATTGACTTATCAAATGAAGAAAATTTCAATAAAAATAATTAAGTAACAAAATTATGGTAAACATGTATTAGTAAAAAGACTGAAGATCAAGAAGAGAAAATTTAACACAATTCTTTTTATTAATTTAGATAATTTTTTATTCAAATTTTGTGTTTATCGAAAAGCTGTATATTTGAAGACTCGATAACTTCAAAAGGATATAATCTAAAAATCATAAATATTAAATTTTGGATCTGACTCTGACGGAATGGACCACATCTATCTAAAACTATGGAGCACTTTGTTCAATTTGATTTCTACCTCGTGAGATTATTTTAAAGTTAATTAATATTTCTTATCGTGAAAGAAATGAGTTAAATTAAGAGAAATGGTCAAATCCAAAAATGAAAAATTATTGACTATGTATGAATCACTTGATCACTTTCTTTCTTGTTCAGTCTATTTTTAAAAAAAAAAATCATATTTTTATTAATTTTAACTTTTCACAAGTCATATTTAACATCACAAAATTAAAGGTCATTTTAATAAATTTTACATATCTTCTGTTTAAAATCACAAAATCTTCTTTAGTTTCTTAAATTATGTACATATAATTAAAACTGGACAAGCAAATTGAAATAGAAAAAATATAAATTTAAGACTCGATAACTTTGAAGAATTATAACCCAAAACTCGTAAACTTTAAATTTTGAATCCACCCGCGAAGTGGACCACATTCACCTATCTATATGGAGCACTTTGTTAGATTTAATTTCAGCCTTGTAATATTATTTGAGAGTTAATTAATACTTTTCTTATCGTGAAAGAAATAGTTATAGTTACATTGAGAGAAATGATCAATTTTTTCAAAAAGAATTATTTATTCTTGCATACAACAATGGAACTAGTCTATGGTACTTCTATCATTGGAGATGAATTTTTCAAAGATTATTTAATTAGTTAAATTGGGAAGTTTGGCATAATTATACTGTTTAAAAGTAGAAAAAAATGGTCGTTGATGTCATGCTGACACAGCATAGTTGCCTGTGCTGATGTCAGCGGCCAGAAAAAATGTAGAAAATATTTATGTTGGGATCAAAGTAAGTGAGCATTTTAAGGTAAATACTTTGCTTTTTATTATCATCATTTTCATTTTAATTAGAGGTATCAAATAAGCGGATTAAATTGAATTTAAGAAGATAAAAATAATATATTATTTGATTGTCAATTATATATATATTAGAATACTTATATACATAGACATTTGTATTATTATATAACCACAAGTTGAACTATTGATCTGTGAATACAATTATATTTGAATACATAAGTACTTGTCAAATTTAAAAAAGTTGATTAGGGAATTCAAGTATAGTTGGATACATCAATACTATATTGTTGTCCTTTTCAAAATTTTATTTAGAAGATTACTTATACAATTTGATACCCATAAATTGTATCTTTTTTACTCGTTTGTCTAATGTATCCATACTTATACAATTTGATACCCACAAATTGTATCTTGTTTGCTCGTTTGTCTAATGTATCCATATTTTTGCTTAACAACAGTGTTGAAATATATCTATATTTATTTACATAGATACTTGTATTGTTATATAAGCACAAGTTGAAATGTTGATTTGCAAATACAGTTATATCTAGATAGATAAGTGCTATATTCAAGATAAAAAATTGATTAGAAAATACAAGTATAGTTATATCCAACGTATTCATTTTTGTGTTTAACAACAATGTATTCATTGTATTCTATATTGGTGTATTCATTTTTTGTTTAACAACTAGTGTATCTATTGCCATGTAGTTCACCTATTCAAAATCGAAATACTTAACCTTCATTCACAAATTCAACAATTTGCTTACATACAATAACTTGAATTAACAAAAAAAATTATTAATACCTTTACGACGCCAGAATAAGAAATATGGAGACAACAAGAAAATTGAGTATGATGTAGTACAACTTTTGTTAGACTGATAAAGAATATGATCTGATATGTCTTTAAATAAGTACGTAATTTTTAGTTATAAAGTTAATTATGGGAAGTTGCTCATTGTATGGAAGTAATGTAAGGATAGTGGGTTATATTTAGAGTCAATTCTTTATTTAGTTTGTTGTACTTAAAGATGTGTTAATGTATAAATAAATAAATAAAAAACTATACAAAAATACAGCGAAAAGTGATATAAATTGTAATCATTTATCGTAAATAACATATTTATAGTTATTGATATTCATTAACCCTATAAATATAGTTATTTTTGTAAGTTGCTCTTATGTTAACAAATATGTAGATTATTAATCCACTCAAAAATTAATTGTGCTGAAATGGGCTAAAATGTGAATCATTATACAATTCATCCAATTCCTACTAAATTTTAATTATGTTGTTTGTTCTTTTATAATTTTTTAGCATCTTATAAAAAATATTATTTTATTATAATGATATATAACATATTAACTATATATATATATATAGGAGATCAGTAATTCACTCAAACTTGGACGGATAATATCTTTATTGACTATATTTTCCGTCTTTGACTTTTGACTTTGTTTTAAACAAAGTTAAAGCAGAAAATAAAGAATGCTATGAATAAGACATTAGTTTTGTACTAAGAATTACGTAGATATCAAATAACATATATTATAAATATTGAATGATGATGATCAATACACTTTTACACTAGTACGTAATAATACTACAATTAAATAAATCGAATTTCATAAAGAACTACCCTGCCTATACCTAATATTAGTTTCAAAATTGAAAATTTCATCAGAAATATAGCTAGAAAATTTATACTAACAACAAATATTACTTAAACTCAATAATAAGATTTTTCTATTTTTCTTAATGACTTATGAATTACTTCGAGGCTTTCTTGACAATAAGTGGCGACCTTGATTCACGAAGTCTTCTTTCATTGACCAATAATGTTGCAAACCTATCACAAAATTAAATATTTTTATTAACTTATGAGTCACATCATAAATACGATAGATAATTTATGACGAGATTAAAATTATGATGATATATACCTCTTAAGAGCTTCCTCATTAGTGCCTCCTTTAGGAATTGGTTCTGACAAACCTGTTTCCAAATTTACCCTTGAAAGTGGTTTTTTCAATAAATTTTCTCCAATTTCCACTAACCTCTCCAAATTTTCTTTTGTAGCCACATCTACTGAGGCTTCTGTTCCACTCAGTTCATCCTCCTGTTAATTACAACCAAAATAATTATTAATCAAATATTACACATCAAACTCCTTCTTAATTCCATCTACTATACTCGTATTATCAAGGTCTTCTGAGTAAATATGTAATATATACGTTCATAAAGATGATGTCACACTAGATGTCCTGCTTTAACTTACTTGAATTCGAAGGTAACTATCTTCACTACGAAGAGCTTGAAAAACAACGGAATTATGATAATCAACCATATCAGCACTTGATTGAGTGAATACTTCTATTAATGGATTAGAACCTTTGTGCAATAACCACTCAACAATCCCCCATTTGGCTGCCATGGATGAATTATATTTTTGTTCATATTTTGCAGCTCCTGTCCCTAATGATATTACAAGAAAACGACCATATTCCATCGGTTTTATTGGGTAGAAATCCGGATTGTTCTTGAAAATTTCTTTGCTTACTTCCGATATTGCAATCAAACCCTGAAATATAATATTGTATCGTCAGTATATATAAGTTAAATTCTTAATATTAATAAAATGTTTTTAGTACGTACCGGATTATTAGCAACAACACCACCATCAATGAGATGATGTTCTCTAACATTGTTTTTGCCATCTTCAACTTTGAAATAATGAGCTGGAAGATAAGTAGGAGCTGCTGATGTACCAATACAAATATCCGACAATTTTGCATCATAACATGCTGCTCGTTTCGTCTACAACAACAATAACATACTCAGTATATTTAGTTTCATAGAGTATGAAAATGATTGAACGTAAGCAGATCGTAATAAATTATAGTCATCGTCAAATTAATATATATGTACCTCATAAGTGGAGAAAATGGTTGGTTGCAACTTTTTGATATCAAAAGTTGGAATAACAACGTTAGTAATAGTATTACTAAGACGAGTGTCTTTCAATTTTTCCTTTACGACTTCATGTAGGTATTTTCCATCATATTTTGATCCTATTAGAGTTTGCACAATATTCCTAATTGGAGCAAATAAGCCACTGCATGTTTGTAAATTCAACAAAATTTTAATATTTGTTTAGACTTAGATCATCACTAAAAAAATTTATATATATGCATACCTCTTTTGTGGAAATATTTTTGGACAATGCTCTAAATAGAACGGTGTAATATCCTTAGCAGCATAAAGTGGACGATTATTTTCATCTGGAGCCGTTAGCATGGCCGTTACAAGGCCACCGGTGCTCGTTCCAGCCATCACATCAAAATAATCTGCAAGTCTTGCATCGCTTCCATCCAATTCCTGAAAATTTAATACGATTCAGGGTTCAGGATTTAGTGTTTAGTAATAACTACAGTATTAGCTAGCTAGGAACATATATAATATGTACGTGTACATATATATAAAAGAAAATTTGACCTGAAGTTGCGATTCAAGAAAACTCAAGATGGTAGCTGGAATAATTCCTCGAATACCACCTCCATCGATGCTAAGAACAGTGATTAAATCTCCATAAGTTGGAGGTTGAATTTGAGATGTTTTTCTCTCCATTTATAATTAACTGATAGTATAATCAAAAGAGTGTAACAAAGTTTGGACAAATAGATATGTTAAATTTATGAATTGTGTGTGTTATGAGAACATTTTAGAAAAGGGACACATAACTTAATTTATAGGCCTCACTTACCTCACCCTTGAGAGACTTGGTCTTATATCATCATGATGACTTAATGGGTCAAAGATTGACTTATAAAACGAAGAAATTTTCAATAAAATTTTTTTAATGAAAGTTCTGGGAAAATATGTAAGCAATAAATAATAAGACTAGAAAGTAGGTTTTAGTCATTAAATTGGACTCAGAACAACAATAAACATTTGAATTTTTTGTAGTCATTAATTTTTTTGGTTATTATATGGACCACTTCAAAAGGTTTGATTTTTCTAGAGATTTCTTTTTTTGTTTTTGTTTTCACTCGGTTGGTATTCGATACTCACTCATTAAGTCTATTTAAATTGATCGTACAGAGGCAATTAAGATACATATTCAATGTACCTATATAAAATTTAATGGCAATGATAGAAAAGGAGAAAAGGAAATTCAAAATTGGGAGGACAATTTTGAAAAATGAACCAAGCAAATAAAGAAAAATATTTTATTTAACGCAAGAGAGGACACAAGGGTGACCCCATTTAGAAACAATAAGACAATTGTGAGATTTAAACCTTCGAGATTAATTCAAAAAAAAGAAAGGGGGAGGAGGAGGGATGAATTTCTCGATGAAACCCTGACTTTATTTTGTAAAAGTACACCTAATAATTGGTGACGGAGTCAGAATTTTCAATAAGGGGTTCAAAATCTGAAGAAATAGACACACGAAGTAGTTGAAGGGGGGTTTGACATCTAATATATATCTAAAATATTATTTTAATCGTATATAAATAATATAATTTTCCGTCAAAGGGGGTTTGGATGACCCGTGGCTCCGCCACTGCTTATTGCATAATATTATTCACCGAGGTTAGATGCACGCATATATTTGAGTAATTTTAAAATAATATAGTATATTATTTTTTATATTTCTTTTTATGAAAAGGAAAGAAGCATTTCTACATGTTTTATTTCGTTCGAAAATATTTACATAAGGACTAGTTTGTAGTTACTTAAATATAGTACGTACTAAATTTGGTGTTAGGTATTTATATTTCTAAATACTCCCTCAATTTATTTTTATTTATCATATTTTAACTTGGCACACTTGCTAAGAAAATATATATTTTACTAAACTATCCCCTATTAAATGATGTCTTAGAAAATGATTTGGAAAATAAACATTTAGTACTGAGGGTAAAATATCGAAAAAAATAATTATCTTTTCTTGACATGTCAAAAATGACGAGCAAAATGAAAATTTATTTTAGGAATAAACAACAAGTAAAAGTGAACGGAGAGAGTAATTTCTAAAAATATTTTGTCAATATCTGATATTTCAAATTTATAATTAATCAATCACGAAAAATCGTGTTATAATACATTTCTCAAGCAAGTCAAGTAGAAAATAGAGAAACTATTTTAATTTATTTATTTTTAACTAGAACGTGTCGAGAACGAGCTATTTATTTTTACTTAAGTCCTTGAGTAGAGTTGGCACAAAAAAATGACTTTGTGTTACAATCATCATAATTTGTGTCAAAATCACTAAATTTATCGAATTCACAACTTCAATGATAAATTCACTTTTAGTTTTGGTTATTATATATAGTGACATACTCAATGTTTTCTGTCGAGACCCAAAATGTGTGGGACAAACAAGAAAAAGCTTTACATGCATGATCCGAAAGTATATATTATAAATATGATCTTTTTATTAGATTTGTCAAATAAGCGCATTTGAGTTGATTAAGACATATTAGTTTTGTACTAATCACCTAGATATCATCAAAGAACTGATAATTTACATAAATATTATATTATATGGAATGATATTGAATGAATACACTTTTACACTAGTATAACAAGTAAGTAAATCAAATTTCAACAAATATACCTAATATTCCCTCAAAAATTGGAAATTTCATTGAGAACATAGCTAGCTAGGAAATTTATATATACTGACAATATATATTACTTAAACAACTCAATTCTTATAGTATGTACGATTTTTTTTACGACTATATTATTTAGAGGCTTTCTTGATAAGTGGTGATCTTGATTCACGAAGTCTTCTTTCATTTACCAATAATGTTGCAAACCTATCACAAAATTAAAGATTTTCATGAGTTAACTTATGACATAACAATGTATATTCTAACAATTTAGACAATATAATAGTAAAGACTAGCTAAGATGCATTAATGATAAAAAATAATATTTTAGATCAATTATATTAATATAAACATGTTACTCATAAAAGAACAAGGCAGCACTTTTCAAACACCTTTTTGTTGTCAAATAAGTGACAACGTAATTTTGTTTTAAAATGTTTGGCATACTTCCTACTCTTTTCTCAAAGAGTCAAAGTAATAATCCTCATCAAATTATCTGTTATGATTTTTAAAAATAGTTATCTCAAATTATTTATTATTTTAAAATTTTAATATAATATTATCTACATAATAAATGTTACGAAAGACTACAATCACATTAATAGAATAAATATTTAATGATGAGAGATTGTATATTAAGATAGAAATAATCGTAAAGTAATTATCTCTCAAATACGATAAATAATTTGTGACGGAGATAGTATCAAATTAAAATTATGATGAGATACCTCTTAAGGGCTTCCTCATTAGTGCCTCCTTTAGGAATTGGTTCTGTCAAACCTGTTTCCAAATTTACCCTTGAAAGTGGTTTTTTCAATAATTTTTCTCCAATTTCCACTAACCTCTCCAAATTTTTCTTTGTAGCCACATCTACTGAGGCTTCTGTTCCAATTAGTTCATCCTCCTGTTAATTAGGTTCAACAACCAAAAAAAAAAAAATTATTAATCAAGCATTATACAAATCAAAATTCTTTCATCTATCCTACTCGTATTATTAAGGTCTTCCGAGTATATATATATACATATATATGTGACATATAACACGTTCATCAAGACGTACGTCCTATTTTAATACTTACTTGAATTCGAAGGTAACTATTTTCACTACGAAGAGCTTGAAAAACAACAGAATTATGGTAATCAACCATATCAGCACTTGATTGAGTGAATACTTCTACTAATGGTGTAGATCCTTTGTGAAATAACCAATCTACAATCCCCCATTTGGCTCCCATCAATGAATTATATTTTTGTTCACATTTTGCAGCTCCTGTCCCTAATGATATTACAAGGAAACGACCATAATCCATTGGCTTTATTGGGAAGAAGTCTGGATTGTTCTTGAAAATCTCTTTGCTTACTTCCGATATTGCAATCAAACCCTAGAGAAAAAAAAAATCGTCAGTACATATAAGTTAAATTATTAATATTAATAAAGTGTTTTAGTACGTACATACCGGATTATTAGCAGCAACGCCACCATCAATGAGATTATGTTCTTTAACATTGCCTTTGCCATCTTCAACTTTGAAATAATGAGCTGGAAGATAAGTTGGAGCTGCCGATGTACTTATACAAATATCAGACAATTTTGCATCACAACATGTTGATCGTTTTGTCTGCATCAACAATAATATATTCAGTATATATATAATTTCACAATTGGATTCTGAAAATGGTAGAATGTACGTTTAAAATGGGAAATATATACCTCATAAGTGGAGAAAATGGTTGGTTGCAACTTTTTGATATCAAAAGTTGGAATAACAACATTAGTAATAGTATTACTAATGCAAGTATCTTTCAATTTTTCCTTTACGACTTTATGTAGGTATTTGCCATCATATTTTGGTCCTATTAGAGCTTGCACCATCTTTCCAATTGGAGCAAACAAACCACTACATATTTATAAAAAATTCAACCAAAAAAAATTAAAATTTGGTTAGTTATATAGTACAAATGAAATTAAAAGACGGTATATATAGAGCAATCAAAATTGTTAAAATATGTATGTACCATTTCTTTTGTGGAAATATTTTTGGACAATGCTCTAAATAGAACGGTGTAATATCTTTAGCAGCATAAAGTGGACGATGATTTTCATCTGGAGATGTTAGCATGGCCGTAACAAGGCCACCGGTGCTCGTTCCAGCAATAACATCAAAGTAATCTGCAAGTGTTGCATCTTTTCCATCCAACTCCTACAAATTTTATTTGACATGCATGCAAAAGTTAAAAGTCATAAAAAGAGCGCGTGCGTGAATGCATGTATTAATAAGCTATGATAAACTTAGTAAACAAGTAGTAGCATATTAATTGTTACATAGACAACACTAGGTTGTGAGGCCTTTAATTTCCAAAGAAATATTTCTATTATTAACTGACGGATCGCGATCATTATATGTATATATAATTTACCTGAAGTTGCAATTCAAGAAAACTGAGGATGGTAGCTGGAATAATTCCTCGAATGCCACCTCCATCAATACTAAGAATAGTAATGAAATCTCCATAAGTTGGAGGTTGGATTTGAGATGTTTTTCTCTCCATTTGTAATGATTTAATTAATAATCAAAAGAAGGTAAGAAAACTTTATTCTAAATGAATAATGAAATGTGTGTACGTATTATGAGAATATTGTTGAACTAGTTTATTTATGATATCCTTTGCAATGTACAAGGGAACTTATTTATAGATCCCTTGATGAGTCAAAGATTGACTTATCAAATGAAGAAAATTCTGGTTAATTATATTATATATAATAAGTACAAAGTATCATGAACTAAAAATGAAATTTAACACGTTAGAAAATGGGTGTTTAATTTATTCATCAATTAAAAAAAAATGGTTTCAGATCAGAACAACAAATAAAAAAATGGAGTATTTGATTTGTCTTGCGGTGAATATATTTCAGGTTCAGCACGCAAGTTAAAGCCGCCAGCGAAAAGTATTACTCCATTTTACTTGTACTCGTAAAGTTGAGCTCAGAGGATGTATCATTTAAGCCACCCTGTTGGTTATGTAAGGAAGTTTTCTGTATTGTTTTGTGTATTTTGGTTATTGTACTATTTTGTTATAATTAATAGATTTTTTTCAAAATGTATTATGATGTTTATCCTAGTAGTATTATATTTGTCATGGCTTCTTTACTCTATCATTTCATTTTTCGAGCTGCTTTGAATTGTTTTACTTTAAATCGAGATTTATCGAAAATATTATCTTTGTCTCCCAAATATAGAGGTGAGTCAAATACATACAACCTTAGATAGACTCTACTTATAGAATTAAACTGGATATGTAGTTGTTTTTTAAAAAAAAACATTAATCTAGCGTTTGGCTCCAAGTTCCCAACAAATATTCTTGGCAAATAATATTTGGGCCAAATTTTTGGTGAAATTACACCATGTGTTTGGCCCCAAGTTTTTCCAAGAATATTTGAATATTTTAAAAAATATGATTTATACCCATAAGTTCTAAAACCATTAAAAATATCCATAAATTTGTAGTATCTATTTATAGTGAATATGTTCAGTTAAAAAATAACCTTACAACATAATTGATAGCAATCAACAACAAAAAAATAACAATATATACAAGAGCAATACATTAATCGCATATTCAAACTTGTCATTGATTCAGTTATAATTATAACCCATTAAAACGAATTGTTCTTTTTTTTCAATTTTATCGTTCAAATTAGAACTCAAACTTAACTTTTCCGGAAAAAGTAGTAACAAATATTAATTGGACTTAATAAATAATGGGTATTTTTATAAAATATAAAAGTTTGGAGTAATTTTTGAATTTTGTAAAATTCTAAAATATTAGAACTTGGCCCAAATACTAATTTTTTCTAGTATTTGAGAACTTGGGATACTTGGCAAATATATTTGCCAAGTTCTATGACCAAACACCACTTTTCAAGTTTTCCACCAAATTTTTTCTCAAGTATTCTTGGAGCCAAACGGGACCTAGAGATTTTTTTAAAATTAAAGATATATGTAGTTGGTATTGTTATTGTATTTAAGAATTATAATCCAAGACTCAATAACTTCAAAGAGCTATTTAAAACTCGTAAATTTAAAATCCTGAATCCGTCTCTAACAAAGCATCACAACTTTCTAACTATGGAACACGTTAGTAGACTTGATTTCAACCTTGTGCGATTATTTGAGAGTTAATTAATTTTATTTCTTATCGTGAAAGAAAAGAGTTGAACCGAGAGAAATGGTCAAATTGAAAAAGGGAAAAAAGAAATAGATATTACTTTCTTGTTGCATACAACAAGAGAACTAGTCTATGGTACTCTCATCATTGAAAATGAATGTTTCTAGACTATTTAATTGGTTGAATAGAAAGTTTGGCATAATTTTACAATTCAACGTCGAACAAATAAGTTTACAATTCAACGTCGAAACTGAAAAATTGTATGTCCACAGTAATAACATTAAAGATGTGTCATCTTATAGTAGTTCATAGAGGTACTATTGCAAACACTGATTTTCCTACTAAAAGAGTAAAAAATGTTTTTTTATTTCCAATTAAAAGAATAAAAATGAGGAATATAACTTCCCCATAAAAGTAGAAAACAAACAAGTTTCATGACATTCCAAGTTCTTTTAACTCCTCCCTACCCACCTGCCACTCTCCACTCCCGTAAGATTTTGCTAGATTACATATACTATTTGATTATTTTCTTACATAATTATCTAACACTTATTTTTAAGTAAAAAACTTACTTGCTTCTCGAGAAACCATTTTCCTTCATACAAACACACTTAAATTCAAAGGGGTTAAAGTAGATAACCATCATTTCCAAAAGGTCTCTTTAAGGACTCCTACAAGCGAATCATAACTCGTAAAGGTCGCCCGTTAAAGAAATTTTAATGGTCCTCTGTATTGAGTGAGCCTCTTGATACAAGGGTATAGCACATCAAAAACATCAATTTCAAAGGTGAACTCCCAGAATAAGAAATGAATCACCAATAACAAACGGGGAATTTTGGGGCAGCGGATTGAAAATCAACGTATTGAATGTATGCTAATACTTGCCACCAATTATTTGCCTGTAACAGTGGATTGAAAAATTGTCCAGAGTTTGAAACTGAAGTGCACTTGTTGGGGCCGCCTAAATTTGCATCTCATACAAAACAGAGAAACGGGGGAAGGAAATCATGCCGTATCAATTCACTGGGAACAGAACATGCAATGTTGAGCTTCTAGAAAGATGAGGAGAAGCTGAACTGCACACCAGTCTTCCCTCGGTCATGCTCTTGCTGCTTCAGTATATAGCAGTAATTAACCTGGTGATGGAATCAAATAGTCAGAAATGCCCAGGAAACTCATATGCATTTTTCAAAAAAAAAAAAAGTTGCGTCCACTATCATCATGTAATTTCGACATTTATCAAACTACATGTATGTTTCTGAACGTCTGATTAGAAAATCATTGAGCCAAAGGAAAAAAGCATAGAGACCGCCAGCCATGCTTCAGTGGAGAAAGGCACAAATGAACAAATAAAAAGCATATAGGTGCATTACAAGGAAAGGAACTTTTATTGCATGGGTAGAAAAATTAGAAGAAAGTTCAGAAACATATATGGCGAAGAAGAAATTTTTGCATCTGAGAACAACTTTTATAGCGAAGAAGAAAAATCCACAAGCAGATATTAACATGGATTACTTACCTCCATTCGGAAGAGCTTGGTCGGTACAATGACACCAAATCCGGCCGACGCTCGGAATGATTCTTTGAATTTCTGTAAAGATAGATCTTTATACGCATTTTCCGTCAATTTATTCAGGCTTCCGGTACAAGCAAAAGCATGGCCATGAATCCCAGCTTCTCTCAATACCCGCAGTGGTAGATCAAAAGAAAGGTCTGCAAAAGCAGTAACCGCAAGGTCTCCTCCCACGAAATCCATTGCAGAAGATGCATCAGAGCTCTCATCAGTGGAATTTTCTGTAACTTGCCTTCTAGGTTCAGCAGGGCCCAATCCCCTGGTCTTAAAGCCCAACAAAGATGATGGGCCACCCAGTGCACAAACTGGAGAAGAATTACCACCCAGGAAAAATTTCTCAGGTAAATAGGTGGGATGACTTAAGAACCCACTTCCCCATGGAACAGTTACACCAGCGGAAATTCCAATGTTGAAAGCAGCATTATAAAATCCCAGAGGTAAAGCATAGCGGAAGTCCAACTCCTGTTCAGAAATCCATAAGTTCTGTTATACTGTGATTTTGATATTTCAGAAGCATATATAGGTTCAGAATCAGACTGTCATATTGGCGGGAAATATATGGCTATGGTATGAATAGTTACCAGGCAAGATAGCCAGAACGAGTGAGTTACAGATTACATCTAAAACAATAAAACAGAACGGGTAGAAGGAAAACTGCAGTTAAATCTAACTGCTCAACATCAATATAAACCTGGATATCACACTACTGACAGAAGTTCAAAAAACAACTTAAAGAGGTTTCAGCCACAGAGACGGCAAAATCTACTTTTGGGAGGAAAAAAGGGAAAAAGGGATGAAAGACATAAAATAAGAAAGTGAACTGTACGAACCTGACGGAGAAAGCGTAACCCCCGATGATCTGGTAAGACGCCACCAATTTGAGAAGACGACAGAAAGGCATATCCTCGGGTTGGTCTTAAAGGAGAATTTCTCCTATCAATTTTGAATGTATACTTCAGAGCCGAAATTAAGCTATGCCCAAGCTGTCTCCTCACTGCTCTTGATGACATTTGAGATGGGTCAGCCAAGGTTCGCCAAGCGAGACTGTAGGACAAATCATGCCTTCTGGATGACAGTAGGCCAAGAGAAAGTCCCAACGCTCGTTCTTTATATGAGGAGAACTTCAGCCAATCTTGGGAAAGAAGAAATAATCGAGCTGTCACAGGGGTGATCAATTTTTTGAATCTGGGGAGAGACACACCAGCACTGACCTCTGAAGTCAGGTCCAAGCCATAGGCCAAAGACCCATCCCATATATCCCCATAACCAAACAAGTTTTTCAGCTTCAAGGAACCTTCAAGTGACCAAGCTCTAGCCTACAGAAGCAAATTAAAGTTATAATCAAAATCCAAGGAAAAAACAGCAAATAATGTAAGCATGTTGCTTCTATAAATCCGAAGCACATTTACAGCACCACGTGACAGAACCCAATATTTTGTTCACCAATAGCAGGGTAACAAAGTATGGTCTATGCTAGTTCTTAGTTACACATGCAAACTGAAGTGAAGTTTTTCCCTAAATAGCACATAGTGTCACACTCAACTATGTATCCACATCCTCAACAGTCGTTGCAATTAGCTAGCCCCAATGACATACTGCCAATCTTCTCTTCTTTTCCTAATTTATCTTTAAACACAGCTGAAGACAAGCTTAAAGACTCCAGGCGTATTATCTTTTTCCAACTTAAAGCCGTAACTTTTACTTCTATATAGATGACATTCACAACAAATATCATACTTTTAACACCACGCTCAAGTGTGTTTGCATTATGTAGCCAGTGCAAGGTGAACTTCAGTACTAGCTTTGCATTTTCTTCACCCCTTTGGAGTATGCTACCTTTCATTCTGTTAATGGATAAATCCACCTAATATAACTATGGCTTAACTATTTTCCACAACAATTTCTTCTAGATATTTTAGCGATATTTTCCCAGTGTAATACCACTATACCAGGTGAATGAAATATCTTTAATACACCCCAATTCTTATGAGATTCTCACTCTTTTTTTTCTCCTTTTTTGTGATTGACATACTTCTCATTTTAGATGTCCTAAAATAGTTAACTAAACATTTAAATCTTGAACTTTTGATGTGATGCTTTGTCTATCATATTAACTCTTCAGCTATCACTTATTTTTTTCTTTTCACTATCACAACTATAAATTATATAAATCAAGTTGTTTATAAAAATAAACTAGTCAAGTTAACATCTTACACTCCTTGACCAGTTAAAATAAGTCATATAGAATGGCTTTGAGGGAATTTAAAACTAGTCTCTTCCAAGTTAACTTTATTGGAAGAGGATCTGTGAGGACATATAAAAAAATGTAGTAACAGCTTTGACCAAACACAAGGAGATATAGTTGTGGTACCAGAAATGCAAAAGTGACCAGCAGAACATTATTAGGAGAGATCTCTGAGGACATCTATAACATAATATAACGGATTTGACCAAACACATGGAGCTATAGTTGTGATACCAGAAATGAAAAGGTAGAAGGCTATTTCAGAGGGTGCTCCAACTAATGATTTTGTTTTAACTTGCACTTATTTAGAAAAAAGAATCACAATCAATAGTATTTGAAAATAAAGGTGCACTTAGTCTCAGACTACATCCTCACCAAAACAAGGGATTAGACACACATAAGGACTACAAAATCATACTAGGCCACACCCTAGTCACCTGAGGGTCGTAGATGTGAAGCGAAAGAGTTAGAAGAGCTACATGGAGCCAAAAATTTGGTGGCAAAAGCTATTATTCAGAAACCAAATAGAATTCATGACAAGGATGAATGAAGGAGGATGTGACTTAGAAGCCAATGTAGTCAGAAAAGTAGCAAATGAAGTTCTAGGTATTTTTAATGCCTAGGATTTCAACCATAAACATAAGGAGATGCAAAGAGTGATTAAAGCAAAACGAGAGTATAGTAAGTCGCCAACAGCAGACTAGGAGGTCTTCAAGAGTATAAGAAGGCAAAGAGAGAAGCCAAGGGGGTCATTAGTGCAGACGGGAAACACCTTGGACAATGTGTACTAAAACTTACGCATGTAGAAAATGGAGAACGAAATGTATGTCAGTTTTTCTTTTAGATGGAGAATGTATAAGTCAGTTTTCTCAGAGAGAAAAGGGGTAACAATCTGAACCTAGTTAATTTGTTATAAAAAAAACAATTAGCAACAAGTTCTGATTGAACATAGGGAGATCAGAGATAGAATTGAGACACTAATGTGAGGATGATTTTGCAAATCTCCATACATCCATGACTGACAACCTTTGCGAATTGTTGGTTTGGCAATTCGAATTCGCAAACATTGAATTGGAAATACTACTAAAAACTTGTCACCTAAAATGCAGAATCTTTTCCTGAATTATCCATAGTAGTGCAAGCAATTAAATGTCTAAGTTTCAATATTTCCTCATTCACACATCAATCAACTGAGCAGAGCTTGAGTTAATTTAAGCGTATAATCAAACATAACGCATCAAACTCTAAAGAACACAGTAATTGATAGTTTACCTCAGGCTTGGAGAAAACTCCAACACTTCCAGTAAGTGGATTTTCACTCTCGACAATCTCAACAACCACATTTGTAGTCCCAGGCAGCTCCGGTGGACCAGAATCCAGAGTAATTTTAACGGAATCGAAAATATCAAGCTGTTGAAGTCTCGCATTTGCAATACTGGCAGCCTTAAGCAACTCCTGAAGAGTTGTTGCATTTTTTAGGGCTTCCATTTCGGCCTCAATAAGTGATTCCTTAGTCTTCGTATTCCCTTGGATAATCACATCATGGACTCTTATAGGCACTCTCTCAGACGACAGCCGCCGGAATAAATTCTCCATTTTAGCCCTATCGGAACGCACTCGAGATTCTTCAGTTACTGGCCTTCGCTCTCGCTCTTCTTCTTCTTCATCATCTTCATCGATTTCGTCGTAATCGTCTTCTTCCTCATCGTCTTCGTCGGGGATTGGGGGATTGGAGATCGGCTCTTTGCTTGAGGAAGCCATACAGGGTTGCAAAGGGGAAACGGTTTTTTTAATGTAAAAGAGAAGACTTGAAGGAAAAAGGGAATAAAATTAGAGGGGAAAAGCAAAATGGTGTGGGGTTTTGCAAATTCTTTGGGTTTTTACACTCATGTATGTGCCCATTGTTTTAAAATTTTGTAATATAGCAAAATAAATAAAATGCTTAATACATCGATAATTATTTAAATTTCTTGATAAAAATTATTTAAATATTTGAATTTTAATATATTATAATTAAGCATTTGAATATATAATAAAATATTTTTATTAAATACTTTCTGATTAAATCATGAGAAAGATTTTTGAAGTGGATCTTATTTATTTTCGTTAAGATTAAGATTTAAGATGAATCTAAAGCACATATGAATAATTAAAATATTTCTCTAGATTTAAATAATGAATAATTAATAATGTTTGTTTTTCAACATCTAAATAAACATAATTTATTTGTTCTCAAATATAATAAACATACCATTCAAATACATAAAACAAAGTAATTAAATATTTAAAATAAATGAATAGGATATATGTTTGCTGGCGAAGATGATTATGGTGATGATGATGATAGTTGTATTAATGGAGGTGGTTGGTGTTTTATTTAAAAATGATAATTAGACTGATTTAAGAGTCGCCACTTAATTTTACTAAAACTGTTGTTTTCAAAAGACTAAAACAGAAAATCTAATGAAAACTTAAAAGGGGTTCGGGATTCTTATTAGCATTTCGGGAAGGGATTGAAAGCACCCGAAATGCTCGCTAATACGCAGTTATCTGATAATTAATTATTTGGCTAAAATAATTTAACTTAACTTAACTTGCAAAATTGAACTATTTTATAGTTAGAACTATTTTAAAGGGGAAATGTTTAAATATCATCTAAGTGAGCTATCTTGCAAAATTATTTCTTTAAATCTTGTTAAGAGATGACTGATTTCGTTAATTTTTTAAAGCAAAATGGACGTCTTTCGGAGATTTGAATTGTTGATCTTAAGATTAATGGCAAATATTAACAAGTAAATAAACATGATAAAACAAAGAGCTAGGGAAAGGGATTTGGCCCAAATCTGGTTTTCTGTCCGCCGGGGCCAGCATTTGGGCCTATTTTCATTCGGGTCTTCGGCCCATTTGAGTCACCTGCACCTGTCCTATACTAACATAAAGAAATTTTTTTTTTCTTTTTTTTCTTTGGGCCTTAGGCCCAATTTTTCACCTGTCATAAATTCTAATAAAATAATAAACATAATGACTAAATAGGCTTAGGCCCAATAATAACAAAATACAATTTTTTTGCATAAAGAGTGGGCCTTTGGCCCAATCTTTTCAATTCTCCTCTGCTTTCACATTTTTTCAACTTCGGGACCTGTACGTCAATTTTCAATGGTCGGTTGACTCGATAAAGGAGTTTGAGCCTTCATGGTTCTCCCGAAATGCAAAGGGGAGGCGATAGGAGTTCATAATGAACTCGGACAGATTTCACATGCGATAAAATGATGATAAAAATTAGTTCCGTAGAATAATAAAGCAACAACATGTCTAAAACAGATCACACCAGTCCCCTAAGCCAATATAAAGAGAATAATTCAATTGAACCCAAACAACATGGATCTAGATAACGGGACATATATTCCAAAGACACTAAATGCTCGAGTCATATTAATGATAGAATAATGACTATTCAAGCTACTACCTTGGCACTAAAAATAATCCACAACAACACATATTAACCAATTTATTTAGTGCACAGATATGCAAATAGAAGAGGCTAACACCTAAAGCCAGTTATTTAGGTTCGATCACTTTACGAGGGGCATCATAGCTTAAAGAAAAAAAAGGGTAATTAGGAGAGTACATCAACTATTTCACACATCAAATTAACATAATGACCGTCAACAAATATATGAACAATAAATATATATATTATTATTATTATTATTGCATATATGTATAAATCCCGCATACTTCCATATAACAAAATTTGGCAATCTTTTAGAATCCATATAAATCAAAATCTAACCCACTATGATTAAACAATTTGCCAACTATGTTTTAACATTTTTTTTTTTTTGTTAAGCTGCTAAACTAAACAATTATAAACAAAACATACAAATCATGCCCCAGACAAATATTGACTCATTGATAAAGAAGACAAGTTGGAACTACTGTGAATTCAAAGAATGGGGATGTAGGCTATCATACTTAAATGCGACACTAAGGAAATCTATCAATGAGTCGTGCTTATAAAAAATGGTTTCATCTTATAAACCCAAAACCAAATTAGCGGTTAGAAGAAGATGAAACATGTCGCCTCTTTCAAGACATACCAAATCACAATAGATTACTTCGGACAGAAGCAAAACGAACCTTACAAAATTAAGAACGACAGACCATTTAATTATTTAAATGCTTTAAAGATATTCCGAGAACAACACTAGTTATAATCGAATGAACCTTCCTAAGATGCAGGGACTAAGAATAGCGACGTGTTTTTATTTAAACAAGTCCTTAAAAATGGAACAAGACAAGAGCAATATTTTGATTAAAGAAGGAAAGAAATTAGACACATTTGTCAAGCAAACCAAGTATCAGTGACCAAGATTAACAATAACAGAGAGAAAACAACAGCAGACTATCAAAAACCGTAACCTCTCTTATTTATCACATTTCTATACGGATAACCAACATTAAGAGAACACAGTTACAAAGAACAAATGAGCTATCAGCCTTAAAGAGTAACTAAGTTGATCGAAACTAAGCAACACAGTGAGTAAACGATTAAGAAAACCAATCCCAAAAGAAACAAGAGCCTGATCGAAGAAACAAACCAATGGAATATAGATGAAAGTAGAGATTACCTCTTGTTGTGCAGCGAAACAGGGGAAACGAGCAGAAAGGTAGCTTCCCACGACCACAATGAGATTCCGACTCGAGCAACGGTCAAGAAATCCGAGCAAAATATTGAACTCGAACACCAAAATCGATTGCTTCTTCTGACTTTTTGTAGTACATTTTTGTATGTAATTTAGCTATTTCATTTAAGCTGCTCTCTTTGCCTTAAATTTTTTTTCCTCCAATCCCCACCTCCAATGGAAGAGAGATGTATTTATAGGGGGAAATTAGGGTGAAAAACGGATAGGAACAAGGGTCAAAACGGAATTCTCCCTTGGTTTCAAAATTCAAAAATCCTTTTCCAGGGAGCAGTTGGGTTTGGTATGAGATTTCGTCCAAAATCCCAGAAAATCCGGACGAGGAGCAGGGTGGGCGGTTGTTGCAGAGAAAGTTGTGGGAGCTGCTATTTGTTGACATTTCGGATTGTTGTTGCTTTGACGTTTTTGGGTTTGCGTCTGGGGAAGAGGAAGACGCTGGCAGGGGGCTGTTTTGGTACTGTATGGCTGTTGTTTATTGTATTGTAGTGTTGGAATTGGAAGGGAAAGGGGATGGGGTCGGCTAGTAAAGTTGTTGTATTGTATGTGTATTGGGTTAGTGGTGTTGGGTCGGGTTATAGGAGCTGGACTGGGTCAGTTTTACTGTTGTGTGGACCGGAATTAATTGGGATTAATTGGTTGGGTCGGTTGGGGGGTTGATTTGGGCTGTGAATTGGATTGTTGTTGAGGTGTTGGACTGATCATTGTTGAAGAATTAAGGGGAATGGGGCTGCCAATATGAGGAAAATAAATAGCCCAGCCTCTTGGTCTTGCAATCAAGTACGAATTTCAAACGTAACCGAATTGAAATAACATTTTAACCGAAATGAATTTAGTTGGTAATTCGGCTAAAAACTAAATAAGACAAATCAATAAAATTAATTAGTGAGCTCCTTAATCTTAATGAAATAAAATAATTAACTTAATTATAAACTAAATAATTTAACAATATAAACGACTAAATAACCAAATATTTAAATAAAAGTAAAATCCTTTTGAGACAAATTTCGAACATTCATAAAATATACTAATTAGACACATAATTATATAAATATCACATTTATTATTTTAAATTTATTAAAATGACAAAACTACTTTAAAATGACTTGAAAATTATTTTGAATTTTATAAAGCCAATTATTTCAAATCATTTAGAATTTAGGAAGCTCGATGATTAATTTATATTGTGGAGGTCCAAAATTGGGTGTCAACAGTTGGTGTTGTAATGACTAACACGATAATGATGGTTGGTAGTGATGGTGAAGATTGTGATAGTGGAGTTGATTGATGTTATCAGTTGAGGGTAACGATGGTGAAGGTTGAAGAATACATGGTGTTTGACGATGTGTTAGTGGTGATTAGTGATTGATAGTGATGATGGAGGTTGTAATAATAGAGTTGATTGATGTTAACCGTTGGTGGCGATGATGGTGATGGATGAAGAACATGTGGTGGTTGACGATGTGTTAGTGGTAATTGGATGTGGTTGGTAGTAGAGATTTGTCGTAGTAATGGTAATGGTTGATAGTGATAGCGAAGGTGATGACGATAGTAGTGAAGTTAATAGAATAACAATGGTGGAAGTGATATGTTTGCTAGTGACTGACAGTAATTGTGATTGTGATGATAGAGATGGTTGGTGGTGATGAATGATGGTTGACAATGATAATGGTGATTGTAGTTGTAAACTTGTAATGGAACATGCATGAAGTTTTACGACTACAACCTCATGAAGGTTAACGCGTATAAGTAAAAAGATGTGATATATTTTACGTAGTTAACTTATATATTCAAAAACACGTGTAATTTTTTTAAAATATTTTGAGCCAGAAATATCTAATAGGAACAATTTTATATATTCAAATACTCGATTAAAATATATCATAATTTAAATATCTAAATAAAATTTACTAACAAATATATAAGAGGCTATCGACCTATACATTTATTAAAAAGTCTAAATGACATAGTGATTCAAATGTCAAAATATCTAGATCTATTATTTGCAACGAAAAAGAGTCATATCTACCTTTGGGTTCGGTGGGATTAATAGTTTTTCGTGTTCTTCCTATTGATTTGGCAAGTAAATCCTCCTCTAATAATTAATTATATATGGGTCCAAATAATAACATGAATACATGATTGAAGGTTTATTTGGAAAACTAATATATAGTTATTCATGTTTTTTTATATTCAACATAAATAAGAGTATCATACTTTAAATAAAAATCACCAAAAATTATACTAATGAAACGGTAAATACCTCAACATTTTTAATCACCTTTTAGATTTGAGTCATGGATACAAAAATACTTTATAAGTCAATATCAAACATCGAACGCAATACATAATTTATTTACACATTCACCCTCAAGTGTCCATTTAAAGTCATCTGATTAGGACTAAATTTGACAAATTAACATTACAAGATTCCGCATATTACCTCTTAAATTCCCTCGTCCATTTCTCCATTCTTCCCCCTTCCCGCAACTCCAAATTCATAAGCCACCGCTTTCTTTCCACCATTTTCGCTTTGACTACTAACCCTTTATCCATAATCCACAAATTTATCTTCTTAATTACTCTTCTATACGAACAATACGAGCAATTAGCACATTAATTTTCGTTTTTCTTCAAGTAAGTCAACCGAATTATGCTTCGACTTCTCTGCAGAACAAGCAGCCGGTGTTGTATCCGTTTACCTCGCCGTCGTTTCCTCTCTTCTTCTCGTAATCCCGAGGATTCCGTCGATATCCCTAACAATATCAATAACCCCCATCTTGTCCCTTCCCCTAAATACCCTCCAATTCGGCAACCCCATCACCCTACTTCTCTGTCACGTTACTCTGTTTTTGCTTTATCGGCGACCCTGTTAACCGCCATTGTTTCTTCTTGTGCTGTTGTTTTGACACGAGATGATGAAGAGGAGAAAGGGGAGGGAAGTGGTGAAGGTATTAGAATATATGATGAAATTGAGAATGTGGTGGGGAAATCGAATGAGTCGTTGATTAGGATTGTGGATAGGATGAAGAAGACAGGGGCAGCAGCTTCTGTATTATGGAAGTCGTTGAGGTCAGTTATGTCTTCGGCGAATCATGAGGTTCGGGTCGGGTTTGAGCTTAGGGTTGCGGCTTTGCTAGCCGACATTGCTGCCGCTAGCGAGAGTAGGAGGGCGGCGCTTGTTGCTGCTGGCGGTGGCGGGGTGGTGGATTGGCTTCTGGAGACGGTGGCGATGTCAGGGGAGAATTGTTGGACCCAGGCTGAGGCTGCAAGGGCTTTGGCCTATTTGATTGCTGATCCTAATGTGTGTGAGGATGTTTTAGGAAGGCCTCATGCTGTGCCATATCTTCTTAGGTTTATTTTCTCTGCTCAGCCTCGGCAATCGAAAAAGGTGAGGCCATTTTCATGATTTTTTTCAAAAGTTATTTCTTTACTAATGAAAGGAATCCAAATAGAGCAGAATGGACATTGAGGATTCATATTGCCTATATACTAGATAAGATTGAAGCACAATAGTAGTTGTTTTAATCAGTATTTAAATGCAAAGCTCGATCAAAGTGTGGGATTGAATGAAAATGACTCAAATGAAGAGAGAGAAAAAACTACACTAATTAAATGGAAGTAACTAATGAAAGTTAAATTTAGTGAAATATATAATCTATTTAGCGCCTAAATTCAGGACTTAATGGCACCTCAAGCAAGCCCTTGTAGATACTCCAAAATTATCAATGGCCCGACATATATTAAGTTCTTTGTGACAAGTCAATTGAAATTTATTGAACTGTTGTTATCTCATTTTATAATTTTGGAGTTTGACATGAAAATATTTAATTTTTGTTGGAAGCAGTATACAAGACGTAGTTCATTCGATCTTTCTGATTCCTTGAAAGGTAGGAGCATGCTGGTTGCAGCAATTATGGATGTTGTCACTTCCCATTGTGAAAGTGCAGACAAGCTTTCATTCAAACCTACACTACCCAAAGATGCTGAGATGAGAGATATTGCTGCAGCTATTGAAGTAATTGAGGAAGGTGGTATGCACTGGGATGAGCCTCATGGGGAGGATGATGATGGTGGAGAAGGGATGAAGGGTATTGGGATGAAAATTCTTGAAGGCACGACTGCTGTAGGACTTTCAAGAACTAATGGGCTTGTAGAGATGGGGCCTCCTAATACTAGCCAGACAGTGAAAAATACGCCTAGTAATCTCTTGTTTAACAACATAAGTGATAGTTCATCAGCACGATCAAGTTTGTCTTCTGCTGTGGTTCCTGGCCTTTGGGATGATTTGCATTCTGAACAAGTCGCCATTCCTTTTGCTGCTTGGGCATTAGCAAATTGGGCAATGGCTTCGGAAGTTAATAGGTATCATATTCAAGAATTGGATCAAGAGGGACATGTGGTCATGGCTGCTTTAGTAGCACCTGAGAGATCTGTGAAATGGCATGGAAGTCTGATGGTTAAGTTGCTTCTTGAAGACCACAATCTGCCGCTAAGTACTTCTGTTTCTGATTGGACTTCTAGTCTTCTGTCTACTGTTTCACATGCAAGTAAAACTCAGGACATCCCACTAGCTCAGATAGCGTTGTCTGCATTTTTGATTTCTCTTGAGCGAAGCCCTTCAGCGCAGGAGGTAGTAGTGGAAAAGGGTCTTCATTTAATGAGAGAGGCTGCTAAACAGACCACAAAGCATTCTTCGGTGCAAGAAGCATTGGCTAAGGCTTTGGAGTTGCTCTGTGCTAGGGAATGGCATATGTCCCTGGAAGAAAGCCAGCATTGGGCTGGAGTTCTGCTCCCTTGGGTCTTTGGGCAGCCGTCCTCTGATGCTATAAGATCTTCAGCAATAAATATCCTAACGCGCATTCTTGAAGATTATGGACCATCCTCCATACCAATTTCTCAGGGATGGTTAACTATTATGCTAAGTGATGTTCTGGAATCCAAGAAAACAGCATTAAGCAAAGGAAATAACCAACCAAAAAGTGATAAAGTGAAGGTTTGTCACACTAATTTATTTTGTTTTTGTTTTGGGACGGTGTGAAAGTAGTCTTTTTTACTTGTAAGTAAAAACATCTCGTGTCTCCTTGGTTTCTATGTGGTTCATGGAGATTCTTAATTTTGCAGACCCAAGTTGATCAAGCAAATGTAGTTTTGGCCACACAAACTGCTAATCAGTTGGCTGGAGCAGTTGTCAATTTAGTAGGAACGCAACTAGGAAGAGTTGCCAATGCTGATGATACACATCCCTTGGCAGATCTTCTTTCCCTTGAACCTTTTGCTGGGCCACTAAAAAATCTTAAGAAAGACAAACTGCCTAAGATCAATGCTGCAGATTCTGCAGTGGCCACACTGAAAGGGATTAAAGCACTGACAGAAATATGTGCTGAAGATACTCCTTGTCAGAACAAAATAGCTGATTATGGAGGCCTCTGTTTGCTTAGGCGCTTGTTACTGGATGATGATTATGAACAACTGGCTGCTATAGAAGCATATGATGCGTCACGAGCATCGGAGGGACAGGATCGGGTGTCAACCGTTCCTGGTGAAGCTTCTACTACTGCGAATCAGAATGATGCATCCAGTCTACGTGTTCCACCTACCGGTCATATTCGGAAGCATGCAGCACGGTTGCTAAATGTACTTTCAGTTCTTCCAAAAATCAAGAAAGAACTAGTTGGAGATAAAGAGTGGTGTGAATGGCTTGAAGAATGTGCTAACGGAGGGATTCCTGGTTGCAATGACCCTAAAATTCGAAGTTATGCGAGGGCAACACTTTTGAACATATTCTGTGATGATGAAGCTGGTGAAGATTCTGTAGATGGTGATGTTCTTCATGGAAATGTTTCTAACAAAGAACAAACTTGCCCTCGTTACGCTGATATGATACTCCTGATAAATCCTGAATTACCGCACTGGAAATGTGTAGAAAAGATTATGCCAAAATCAGTGGATGGGTCATCTCCAGGTGCCAATGATTCTGCTGGGAGTGAGTGTACAACAAATGAAGATATCAATATTGATATAACATCGACATCTGCTAGTGAATCAGAGAATATCTCACAATTTGAAGTACCTTTAGTTGATGTTGTCTTTATTCACGGCTTGCGTGGGGGACCCTTCAAAACTTGGCGGTTGTCAGATGACAAGTCTTCAACCAAATCTGGCCTGGTTGAGAAAATTGATGAAGAGGCTGGAAGGGAAGGAACATTTTGGCCTGGTGAATGGCTTCCATCTGATTTTCCTCATGCCCGTCTGTTTAGTGTCAAGTACAAGGTTGGTGCATACTCTGTCTACTTTTAAAGTTTATCCAAAAAAAAAGGTTTGCCTTGTTTCTGACTTAAAACATGGAGTTGTATGCAGAGCAGTCTAACCCAGTGGTCCGGGGCAAGCCTACCTCTTCAGGTTTGTTTACTTCTTAAATTTTCTCAAGTTATCTTGTGTGTTGAGGTTGTGTTCATTGCATCATGCAAAACACTGGAATGCTTCATCAATTGTTAGAGGCTAGTTTATCTATCCCAAAACATTCAAGAAAAATAGATCCATAGCCATATATAGTTTATCCACCGGAGAACGGAAGATGAGATTATTCCAACTTCTTTGCACCATTATATGCCAAAAACCTTATGAAAAAAAAATACAAAGGAGTGTTGCATCTGGGGGTATGAGCGCTCAATTAAACTGTAAAGAACCACGGGAGACCAGAATTCAAATCACCTCTAGAGGGACAAATGTTAGGTAATTCTTTTCCATTTGTCTAAATTTTGGTGGTGAGTAGTTGGTACCTGCATTGGTGGAAGGTAGCAGATTAGCTGGTACACTGATATAGTTGAGGTGTACGTAGTTTGGCCCGGATATCAAGTTACAAAAAAAGGCCACCCTTATCCAAGAAGGGGGGCAAAGGAATGGTGACCAAGTTGCAATAGCGGAAGTATAATTTAAATGAAATTAGATAAAGAATATATTAGTTTCACAAATATGCAAGAATGCACTAATTGATTCAAATCAAGGTCAACAGAAAGGAAGACATATTAAATCAATTCAGAGAAAGAAATGAAACATGATGGAGAAGAGATGAACTCATACAAGAACTCATGCTCCATAAATTCAACTTGAAGTTCAATGTTAACTTTCTCAAAAAAAAAATCAACTTGAAGTTCATGAAGAACATGAGATCAATTTCAATGCTTAGAAGCATTAAAATTAGGCTAAGGCTCTCAAAACTAAACTTAAACTTGAGATTGATTCTAACACTTAGAAGCATTGAAATTAGGCTAAAACTAACTCAGATCCTAATTAGTGGATTGACTGCAAGTACTAATTGTAATGAGGGAATGTCGGAAGAAGACCAAAATATCTATAAAATAAAAGCTCCAGCTCGGATGGGTGGAACCATCTGCATTGCACTTTTGTGTTGCAGCACAAATCTTCGATGCAGTTTTGTGTTGTAGCTTAAGTAAGCGCTGAACTTGGCAACAAGTAACCAAAAGTTGTCAATCTCTATAGTTCTGCACTGCAGCATAAAATTTGGGCTGCAGTATTAAGTTGAAGTTTAATTTTTTTGATGAAGTTGGGGTGCAGTATAAGTTTTGTTGCATTCAACCTTAAATTAAATCAGATGTCCATTTTTGGTTTCTTGCCGGGTACATGTTAAACATCATTATGACACCTGTAACCGATGGTGCTATAATGACATAAAAGGGAAACTGGTGTCTGAAAATGTAAAAGAAGGTAGTTAATGATAAAACCACAAACTTTCCTGTGTACAGTGAATGCTAGGACAGTTTGGGAAGATATCTAAAAGTTTTATTGTTAGAATGGGTTTCTTCATTTTGAAGAGTGTTGTTGGTGCAGAGCCCCTTGCATGTTTTGTTGTTCATTTGGTTCTTTAATCTGTTGTGCATTGCAATTCAGTGACATCAGATGTATAATGCATTTCATTGTTTTAAACCCGCAGGAAGTAAGTGCCATGCTGTTGGAGAAGCTTGTTGCTGCAGGCATCGGCAATCGACCAGTTGTATTCATTTCACATAGGTTGGTCCTAATCAAACTGCGTACTTTAAGCTGTTAGATTGGTTGGAGCTTGTGATTATGCACACTCTTAATTGGAAGTCCCTTCATTATACTTTCTGTTTTTGGGTTGTTTAAAATGTATCACCTCCCTTTGCGGGAAAATTTAGTTCATGTTATGTAGTACCTCTTCTGCTCTTTTCAAGAAACATTCGTATCCTACACCTTTGATTGACAAAAAGGTTGTCTTGTCCTGCACATGTTCAGTCTGGCTCATGGTACACATTGTTAACTGTTATTTAATTATGGTATCATAATTATTTTAACTTCCTAATAGTGCAAATTTGAACTAAATCGGTCATTTTTCACACTTAGTAATGACACCTAAACCTTTTTGCATCGTTTTCTTAAATTGATCTTAAGCATCTAGTCAAGTTGATATTCTATAGCTGTACATGTGTATTGACATAAACACACTTTTTTGTTGCAATTGGCAGCATGGGTGGCCTCGTTGTCAAGCAGATGTTGTATCAAGCAAAAGCAGAAAAGAAGGATAACTTTGTCAAGAATACAATTGGAGTTGTATGTCCTGCTTCCTTTCAGAGATGAATTATAAGACATTCTACCAATTTTATATACTTGTTAAATTTGCTTATTATTGATTTTTTTAAAAATAATTCGGTCAGGTATTCTACAGCTGTCCTCATTTTGGCAGCAAACTTGCAGACATGCCCTGGAGAATGGGTTTTGTTTTCCGCCCTGCACCCACTGTTAGTAAAACTTACCTGCTCCCTCTATTTACCTTGTTATCTTATTTCTCTTCTGAATTTGTGTGTTTTTTCAAGAGTACTTCAGTTTCTTATTTAAAAATAAAATATGCACATGAGATTTGAGATTCTTGTTGCGGGTGCACGTGGGTGTGAAATTTTATAAATAATTCTTTTTGCCATTGCTAGATTGGGGAGCTGAGAAGTGGATCTCCAAGATTGGTTGAGCTAAATGATTTCATGGGACAGCTTCATAAGAAAGGAAAGCTTGAGGTCCTCAGTTTCTGCGAGGTACTAATATTTTTCCTGACCTTTAGTTCTCCCTTACAAAAAATTCAGTTCTCTCGTTGCCTTTCTAATAATGAGGATCCGTTTGTAGACAAAGGTAACTCCAATTGTTGAAGGCTATGGAGGCTGGGCTTTCCGAATGGAAATTGTACCATTAGAGTCAGCATATCCCGGATTTGGAGAACTAGTTGTAAGTTGCTCAAATTGATGATTACTGGACACTTAAATTTGTTACGATAGTCTGCAATTATCATTTTTGATTGCTTGCACTGTGCTGGTGCGGTTGAGCATTGCGACCAAATTAGTGTGTTTTTTCTTCTACATAAAAGCTTACTTTGATAAGGCAGATCATATTAGTGAAGTGTTCTTCTTTCTGTTTTTGGGGGTCTAGTGAACTTTTTTGACAGTTGTGTATAGAAATAAATATGTTAAAAGGAAACATGGAGTTAATTATCATCTTTAATAGGAGTTAATTATCATATTTAATAGGAGATAATCTGATCCACTTTTGAAGTGGTTGTCGCTTTATGTTATTTCACGTTACTAAAATTTTATTGGGTGAGTTGAAGTGAAGCTTTTCGAAAAGGTTTTCAATGTAGGGAGTAAACAAAACGTGAAAGGACTTGATCCCAATGTCTTGCGTCGTCTTATGCATGTCTGTAACTGTGAAAATGGATGATAAGATTGTTCTGCTGGAGTTATGTAGACAATGGTGATGTTTTGATTGATCTATCACTGATCATTATCTTCTGTGCCACATTTTGAATGCAGGTTTTGGAGTCAACTGATCATATCAATTCCTGCAAGCCTTTGAGTCGCAGCGATCCTTCTTATAAAGAGACACTAGAGTTCTTGCACAAATTGAAAGCTCTTAGTAAACGATGATAACTGTACATAATCAACAACGAAGGATAACGGAGTTTTGGCATTCCTTTTTCCTCCATGATTCACATGCAAATAGTGTAAGTAGTCGATATACTCGAGTAGGGACTGGAAGCTCCTTGTGGCCTAGATTAATTAAACAAGGCTCATATTGGAGGTACCAAATTCATAGGTTGAGTTTACAGATTTACTTGTATAGTGATAGTTTCTACTAGGCTGAACAGTAGGGAGAGTTAACCACATTTTACTAACCATTGATTGATTTCCTCTAGCAGATGATTCTTATAAAAATCATTCTTGAAAGAGTGTTGTATAATACTTTTTTCTGTAGTAAAAGTTTGTATCATATAGAATTTCTTTTTTCCAAATTATGACTTCCCTTTCTTTGAGATACTTGTTTAATAAGCTGTATTATTTTCCTTTACTTGGATGGAGTGTTTGAAAAGTGATTAGTCTTTCAACAAGCGACTAATCCATAGTATCATTCATTGTTGGTATTATTAGTTTTTTTTTAGGTTTTCCGTTCTATTTTGATACATATTGTGGTTTGATTAATCTAAATTTGCATTGCGTAGGTTTATATTCGATTTCGATATTCATATTAGAGTTTGGTTAATTCAGATTTGTGTGTATATGGTTCATTTGGGGGAAGCACTTCGTACCAAGAATATTTTCATATTCGAAATTCAAAATTGCAACCTCTGATTAGAGGAACTAGTAATCAGTCTAATTAATTGAAGCATTTTTACTTTTACTGTTTGACTTGACACATTCATTATTGATATAGATATTTTACCAAATAATCCTTACTAATTAACGTATAGTATTGTGTCTAATATTTAATGTTGAAGGTAAAACATGAAAAAAATTTGTCTTTTCTTGATATGTCAAAAATGACAACTAAAAATAAAAATTTATTTTAGAAATGATAAATAGAAATATTAAAAACAGAAGTTTTAATAATTTAGTTTAACTTGGTGTAATCGGTGTTTGTGGCTTAATTTATTTGAACAAAACAGAACAACAATGGCAGCAACAGAGCTAAATCCTTGACTCTTGAGAGATAACTGTGAAGAGAAATGGCAACATTGACATGCTATTGCTCATCTTCTACGCTGCCAATACCAAAACCCACCTCAAAATCTTCACTTTCCTTGCTCCATAAAACCCCAAATCCACAATTTTTTGCTAAATTTACTTCTTTCCTATCAATTTCCTCAAAGTACCAAAAGTGGACACACAGAGTTCTTCAATGCTCAAACTTCAATGCAGCCTCCTCCTTTACACTTTCAGAATCAGACTTAGAAACCGAACCCGAACCCGAACCCGAAACTGAAACTGAAGAAGAAGATGAAGACGAAGAGGAAGAAGAAGAAGAAGAAGAAGAAGAAGAAGAAGAAGAAGAAGAAGAAGAAGAAGAAGAAGAAGAAGAAGAAGAAGAAGAAGAAGAAGAAGAAGAAGAAGAAGAAGAAGAAGAAGAAGAAGAAGAAGAAGAAGAAGAAGAAGAAGAAGAAGAAGAAGAAGAAGAAGAAGAAGAAGAAGAAGAAGAAGAAGAAGAAGAAGAAGAAGAAGAAGAAGAAGAAGAAGAAGAAGAAGAAGAAGAAGAAGAAGGAGATGGGGTTACGTCAATTGAAAAGCCTCCAGTGAAGAGGAAGAGGAAGAGAAGGAGGTACAGAAAGCAATACCCAGGTGAGAAAAAGGGTATTACTGAAGAAATGAGGTTTGTTGCTATGAAATTTCGTAACTCCAAAGGCAAAAAGAAGTCGGAGAGTGATGATGAAATGAAAGATGATGGGTATGAGTCGGTTTCGTCGGACGAGGATGATGTAGGTGGCGGTGGCGGTGGTAGGGATGGTGGTGAGGCGACTTGGCAGCCAAGTATAGAAGGATTTCTCAAGTATCTTGTTGATAGTAAGCTTGTTTTTAGTACAATTGAACGCATTGTTGATGAGTCCAGTGATGTTTCTTGTAAGTTGTTCTACACATTCAAATTCTCTGTGATTTCTCTGTTAATTTATGTTACATTCACCAAAAAAATTTCAACTTTCAGTTTTTCTCTTTTCTTTTTGAATTAGGGGTAGGGGTAGGGGTAGGGTAAATGAGGAGGGGATTACAAGGTGGGGAATAAGGAATTGAATTATCAAACTCTAACAAACAAGGTGAAAGTTTAGGTAGCCAACCAACTGAGTTTGTGTTGTTTTATTATTTAGATTCTTATTATTAGGAGTTCTTGGTATTTGAATCTCATTTTCATGACAGAGGAAAAAAGAAACAGTGTTAAATGTTGGTGAGGGTTGAATTTAATCTATTTGTGGTATTTGGAAAAAAGAAGAAGAGGAATACTTCAAAACTTTTAGAACATGTTGCTTGTTGAATTTCAAATGATGTCAAACTGTTTGCTGTTTGTTTAACGTAGATGCCTACTTCAGAAGGACTGGATTGGAGCGAACAGAATGTATATCGAAAGACCTAGAATGGTTTGGCCAACAGGGTCATGAAATTCCTGAACCTAGCATTCCTGGAGTCACTTACGCCAATTATCTGGAGGAACTGGCAGAAAAGACTCCTCGTTTATTTCTCAGTCACTTCTACAACATATATTTCTCACACATAGCAGGAGGTCAAGTCATAGCCAAAAAGGTACAACTTCCTTCTGTGCTTGTCATTATCCTCTGAACGTTTTGTGGAGTTTTTATTTGTCGGAGTATTAAATTAAGCGTGTCTTTCTTCAAATGTTATCTTTGTGAAGCTTCCAGTGAAAGACTATTATATATTGCGCTTCCATGGTAGACTCATTTGTGAGCTGAAAATATTTGGCCACTGGGATTTGCGAGCTTTATTTAGTGCCATATCATGTTGCTTTGTGTTGAGATTCTTTATATAACATATGTTTCTATTGATACGTAGAAAATGAAGACCTTGCTCCGAAAATTATGATTGAAACAATCAAATAAACAATATATGAGCTAAGAAAATTTGGGAAGGAGCACAACTCCATGCATCCTTTTTCCATCATTAGATTCCTAGAGTTTTAATCCTGAACTTTTCTTCATAAAAACCATTTCTTTTGAAAAACACATGGTATCTTGACATGTTTGAAGATTACTCAGGGATATATACGCCTTACTGAATGAACAAGACTATTTCTTTTCTCTTTCGGGAGGGGTGACGTGATTTGTTACAGTTAGTAAGTTAAGCTTTAGTAATTGTTATGTGGCTCTAATATTTTATCTTGTCATAAACAGTTCTGAAGCTCAAATAGTACTAGCATAAGACTTAGGTAGGACTCTTTAAATATAAGGATGCAAATTAAAGGGAAAAGGGCCTAATATACCCCCTAACTGTCATTTAGAGCTGATATACCCCTCCTAAATAGCATCTGATTTTGATCAAGTTTTCTAGATTTTGTATTTCATACTTGGTCAAAATATATGCAATAGAATCTTTGTTGTATTGTGATTTTTCTAATTTAAATTTAGGTGAATTTCTTATTTTGTGTACCATCTTGAATCTTTGGTTTCTCACATGACTTATCCAAAATATAATAGTAATAATATTAAAGAAAGAAACAGAACTTTGGCTTCTTCCATAAATTTTCATTTTAATAAGTTTTCGCTTGTTATATAATGATTGACCACTTCCCATGGAAGATAAAGTTATCCAGGAAGAAATGCTCGGAATTGAAGGGGTTGGTACTTTGAACCGTTTTGTCAATTCATGTCGTCATATAGTGGCTCTGAGCCTCTGACTTTCAGCATGCAAGTTTACTCCTTTAATGCAGTATTGATATGTTTGGTTATCTATAATGTTATTAGGCCTTTGAGAGACTCTTAGAGGAAAAAGAGTTGGAATTCTACAAGTGGGAGGGGGATGAAGAAAAATTGTTGCGAGATGTGCGTGATAGTTTTAACATGCTGGCAAAGGTAAATGTCTTAATATTTTTGCATCATGGACTTTGTTTCAATGCTTCAAAAGCACCACTAACTCTATCAATTGCATCTTTATTGCAGCATTGGTCTAGAGATGACAAGAATAAGTCCCTGAGAGAAGTAACCAAGGCATTCCGGTTTATGGGTCAAATTGTGCGGCTAATCATCCTGTAAAAGCCATTCCAATCCAAAGGTCAAACTTGGTTTATGGTGAGGCCACTTCAATCCTAAACTAACCGGTTTTCTTATACAATGTCTATTTCATTCCACATGTCATGTCATGTGAATCAGTTGATTGGTGTACCTAGAAAGTAACTTAGTACTCATTATTTCATCATCTTGTTCAGTTCTACTGGGCTTTATGTTTTGGTTTGATTATCTTGTAATAGTACTTGTACACTCTTATTGTCTTCTCTTGGGCAATGAACGTGTTATTTATGTAAACCATTCTCTCTTGTTGGAGTCAATTTTGGTCATTTAACCCTCATCACTGTACTTACTATTGCCAAATTAGAAAGAGCTGTAATTTCATTGAGGGCTACAGAAGGCCCTTCAAAGGAATGTAGCTCACTTTGAGCTTGTGATGCAATTCCCTCCTGCTACTCAGTCTCATGCACTCTAAAATGTTTTGGCCTGTTAATCATTGTCCATGTCTTTATTGTTTCTGGAAAGCTTGGCTGATACTATGATTCCATTTATCAACTCCGTCTGTTCCTAATGGGCATTTCCTTTCATGGCAAGGCAGCTGGCTCACCAGTGTCGTGGTCGCGAACAACTTGTGCATAAACAGGATACATTGACAACTGAGAGGATTGTCATCTCGTTGATCAAGCTGCAGATGAGTGAATATGGCTGCATCTAGAGGCAGGTGGCTTTACTCTTTCCTTTCCCTGGTCTTCTGGTTTTAACTTGCAGAGGCCTCGGGAACATTCTAAACTTAAAGGAGAGATGTACTTCTCTAGAATCTCTTTATTTTCCTTTAGAAGAGGTCCCTATAGGAGTTCAGTGGAATGAATTTATGGTATATGTATTATTGAAAAAGCTGTGCAGAATCCAGCCATGGAAGCATTTCAATGCATAAACAGAAGAGCACCAAGAGTTGATGCATGTGTTTCAAGAAGGTGGAAATCAAGTTCCAAGACATTAGCATGTTAGAGCCATTTATTTGACAAATGCAATCTTTTTGGTATTTGATATGGAGGAAGAGTAATGATAATTGTGTTTTCTGTTCCAAATGTCACAAGTTGCTTATCACATTTCACTTTGATACTATTGGTAATGTAGAAGAGTTGATAATATAAGTCGATTTTCAAATCTAAACACTTATAACACTCTCATTTTGAAAATATATTATTCAAGCGGTATGTAAGAGTGTGACCTAGTACTTGAAGTGAGTTAAATCCATGAGATATCATATCCAATAGAGGCAAAAACACTAGGTATTTTCTTCCATCTGTCTGAACTGCTTTGATGGATAGAATTACCTAGTACTTAGATTCTTGATTTCACCAGCCACAAGATACTAGTAATATCTCACAATGTGAAGTTACTAGACAATAGACAGATATTCCTAAAAGAGAATGGTGGTTCAATTAAAAGAAAAGTATAATGACTAACAAGGATTTCTCTTTTCTTAACAAAACTATGATCCAAATGGATCTTTGATTTGTCTTTTACAATCCTGTTTCTATCCTAAAAAACTTCTTGTATATCAACTACTGTCTAAGTACTTTAAACCTACAACATTTGTACAGGATGACACTAGATGAGTTAGTAATCAAACTACTCATTGGTTAAGTTACCCGTTCGATAGTTCTGAATCAGGTTATTCTTTCTGTTCGATGACAAAATGATCAATTATTCGCACGGTATTTACAGGGTCCTGCTGAGGGGCCTTAGCTCTCCATTTGCTAGGGAACTTCTGGAGATAACTTGGTTCTTGTGGCTGTTTCGACTCCCCATCCCAATTTGGATCCAATTTCCACTCTTTCGGAACCTGCAAAATCATACATTTAAGTGTAAATAGCTCATATTCAATGCTCTCTAAAAGTAGTACTCTTCCAGAAAGCTCAATCAACAAACTACGCCTCAATCCCAACTAGCTGGGATTGGCTATGAAGATTCTTTCAGCAGAGTGAGGTAGTGACAGTGAGTTCGTGTTCCTTTTTATCATCTTTATTGGGGATAATAAAGATATCTCACCTTATCGACTGCAAGGGTAAAAACTTCAAGATCGCCTTTGGTATTGATATGGAACCGTGTAAATGACTTGTAATTTGCAATGCGGAGTGATGAAAATGCTTCATCGAAATGTATGTGAAGCCAATTGATGGAAATGTACAGGTAGCTTCCAAGTATCAAAGAAACCACCGGAGTTGATAAGACCCAAAAATAAAGGAAGACTGATGCATAATATATGACAGCACCCCCTCGGGAGAGAGAATCAATCCCATTTTTGCAAATATTACTCCTGGTAACGGCCATTACCTGAAATTTGTGTGCATGAGATTAGAGGAAGACAGAAATATCACAGAGCAACTGAATCGTCATGAAGCAACATCCCCTATCATATGATTTCTTACCTCAGGAACGTCAAAACCGGACATGAGATACTTGATACATGCTGGATATAGGCCAAATGTCCATTGTTCTATACGTTCCCTAAGGCCAGTTGGATCGGGAAAATGCTCACTCTCCACAGACTGGTACCATTGATATAAAGTGTGATAACCTGGATTACAAAGTTACGTTGTTCAACAAAAAGCAATAGGATTCAAAGAAACAGGAAATCAGGGCTGAGTTCAGTAATAATTCCATTTAACTAGTTGCCCAGAGAAGCTATCTATCAATCAGAATTAAAAGGTATACTATCATTCTGAAGTAAAAAAAATAAATTATTTGCTTGCACGTTGTACTATAAATGCGTTGTATCCAATAGATGGGACATGCCAGTGAGAGGACATTTCTAGCAGGTTCTAATTAGTTCCATGCATTAGCTGAGAACTTTTAAGCACTCTGCTGTCACATATGTGCAAATCCATGGGATAATGAACTTATATTAAGAATCAGAACGGCGACAACGGACTGGACTAAAGAGGAAACAAATCAACTGAATCACACATTGAAGACAATAAACAAAACCTCACCTGAAGTTGCAAGTAATTTATGCCGAATACATATTTCAACACCTAATTCCATCAAGAGCATGAGAATCAAGGCAGCAGCCAAGTGTGCGGACACATGAAGAATCCCAATTAGTAGTCTCTTTTTCCAAGACACCATAGAAGGCACAAAGACTATTGCAATTGTTAAAAGTAATATAGCACCAGCTGCTGATACATATGAGCATCCCAGCATATACATAAACAAATCCCACACTGTGCCAAAGAAGGTTCCCAAGCGACCCGAGAAGGTGTCATCCTTTAAAATGTGATCTAGCTGACACTAGAAGCAGATGGGAAATGATTAGTCATTCTTGCCCAGCAGCAATACATCTTAGGTTCATTAGAAAAGTGAAATACAATATACTGCTCAAAAAAACATCAAATTAACATACTACAGCCTAAGGAGGCATGAGGCAGCGAGGGAACTGATGCTTACAACAAATCTAAAAGAACAGATCAAAAATCTAAAATACAAATTACCTGTGGAAACATAGAAAAGACCAACATGAAATATATCATGCCACCAATAACATCAAATTGCCAGTTTTTCTTCCTAAATTTCAATATATTGCCCAATGCAATCTGCAAATGTTAATAAGCATGTAAGCACCTGAATAATATATCCGACCAGAAATTTGTTTTTTTGGTAGGTATCTGATTGAAAACCTTCAAAAAGGAAATTTTAAACTCCTTACCCTGCTTGAATCTTCAAAAGTTGGGTAAGCAGCTTTGGTCTCGTATGATGTTCCATATATTTCTTTGAAATTCTTGAAGACATGTGTAGGGTGCAAAAAAGCACCTCCACAACCATTGACAAGTAAATGCTGGACATAAACAGGCTTATTTGATGGAACATATGAATGCCGCATATAGTGATGCACATCTCCAGCAATCCGTAGTCTACACCTTTCTTTCAAATGGTCGCGTATCAAGTAGGTAACATTCTTTCCAGTCAGATTATTAAAGTACCAATCAAGAAGCCAGTTCGGCTCATGCGTCATAATGATCACAGAATCATTTTTCCCGACCTGAACAGTGCATCAATTAAGCAAGGCCTAAAACCTTCAGTAAACAAATCCTTTGCATATTTAAGAAAACTCACATCTTCTCCTCTCTTTTCTCTTCATAAATAGAAAGAGAAATAAGGCATGAAAGAACCAATAAGGAGCTTAGGTAACATTTCGAAACTATATAAAAGCCTACACAAAGGAATGATATAGGCATTGGATCCCTTAATCAACTACGTCTAGAATTCCCACACACCAGCTGTAAACCAACTCTGTGGGCTTCAAAAACTGAGAGTCACTAATTCTGCTATAAGCTTGATAATCTTCATTTCATATCGAAAATCAGTAGCTTGAAGAAAAAGACTGGATAGATACATGAATCTGGAACTAAGGAGCACTAACACTTTAGTCAAGGTCTTGTTCACTGTTAAGATCTTTTATTGACTGCTACCATTCACACACTAGCAAAATAATTTTCAGGTCTTATCAGCAAGAAAAAACTTCATGGAATTATAATCCATAAGAAATGTATGCGTAACTCAGAACCAATGTTGAGAAACCTTCCTCTTGAAATGACAGATTACAAGCATTCCCACATTATTCTGATGGAGAAGTTGAAAATTTGGGGGGAGAGGGGGGTTAACTTCTTTTTCTTTTATATTTGATTGATAAAAAGTTTAAGTGAAACAAGGCAATTCTAGTTCTTCTCATCATAACAGAATAAATGAATAAGAACAACTGATACACATACCATGATTTTGAACTCCGACTAGAGAAAAAGTATCTCGATTAAACCATACCACGGACTTCAATACTTTCAACAACTAATATTGCTTCAGTATTTGGTTTTAGCCCAGCGGTGAACTAAACCTCTTTCAGGACACCATTTCCTCAACACAAACAAACTGCGGTTTCATTTATATTTATTAAGATTCAGATGTCTGAATCTGAATCTGAATAAATATCTAATTACTAAGATGTTGCCACTAAATCTGAATGCTGAATAATTGAGACTTTTTGTTACTTAATCATCTCAATGTGTATAATTTGTATTATCAAAAAACTAACAAATGTAGACGTATTTTTTAAAATAATAGTTGAATAATATATCATGAGAATATTAGAGAAAACCTTAGTTGATGTGGTGTTGTAAAATCTGTTTGTATCATGAAGCATGTTCTAAAAGCTAGCAGCGATGGCAGCTGGAGGTTGTGTGGGTGCGGGCCAAAGCATTGATTGTGCGGTGATGGCTGGTAGTATAGCTGGACGTGGTTTTTATTCGTGATATGCGGCGAAAGCTGGTGGTGGGGGTTATTAACGGTGATGGCTGATGGTATAGGTGGTTAATGGTGGGGCTGGTGGTAAAGTTGGTTAAGGTAGTAGAGATGGACGGTCGTGATAGTGAATGGTGGTGGAGGAAGTTGGTTGTGGTGGCTAGGGGTGAAGGTAGATAATGGTCTCTCTTAACAATATTAGATTATTCCTATCAATTGAGAACACTATTGGGAAAAGTTTGCAGAAGTCTGGACCAGTATCATGCTCAGTTGTACACGTGTAAAAGATCACCATCTGTCATTACTAATCCTACTAATGTGACAATTATTTTTTACCATAAATAATAAAGATTATAGTTTCTTTATTAGGAACTTCAGAAACAATTAACACCAATCTGCATAAAACATCCACCTTTTTTAATTAATAGCAGTATATTTGAACTAGGACAATGTTCCAATATTCAACAATATAGATATAACAGAAAGCAACATGACGACTATGCTCATAGCAGTGAGGACATACCTTATCTCTCACTAATTCTGAGAAGAACTTGAATTGGTATACGTCAATATCACAATGGAGTGCAAGATCAAGACCAAATACCCACCACCTATTGGGGAGCTGAAGCGCAAAATAGCTTTTCTTTTGAGGCATAAACCAACCACCCAACCAGCTCTTGTGACAAATGTACCTCATATACGTCTGAAGCCCATCAAACCAGTCTGCAATTCACGAATGGACTTCGATTATTATAAAAAAAAAATCAAGATTAAAGAAGCCATACTGCTTTACTGAAACTAAAGGAAATAAGAAGTTCACGAGGTACAAGCTAAGAAGCTATACTGACCATGGTTTCCAGGGATGACAAAACACTGAGGTCCATCATACTGCCTAAGTTCATCCACTTCAGGAGGCAATTCAGGCTTACTTACAGCAATATGCTCTTCCTTATACCACATAGGAGGCTGAAGAGCATACTCAAAAGGACGAAAAAAGCGCTTCTCATATGTAAATGATGATGGATTAGGATATCTATGCAACACGAGAAAATATAAATAATTATTAGTTTAACAAATTCAACAGCATACTGTCATGCTGTTGTTAGTTCTAAATGAAGTGAAAAGGCAGAACAGTTTTCCTTTAAATGAATAAAGAGGCAAAACATATAGAGTTCTCTGGCACAAAAAGAAAGAAAGAAAAGTATATGTATCAGCACCACAGATGGCTTGCTTCATATTACACCCAAAACTGAGTGGATTGGACATTTATGCATATAAATGCTGAAGAAATGAAATTGCTTCCGCACTGATTTCCTAGATATAATGGCCAGTACTAGAGTATCTACATTGAAGATGCCCGTCCAATTTTCAGTGTAATTAATTGGACTATCTTAATTTTTGAGACATAAGATGAGTCTATCAGAATATCTCAGGATAATGCAAAGACAAACTACTAGTATACAGAGAACTAGGATCTTACGCAAGGTCACCCCCAATAAGAAGCATGTCTCCACGTGGCAGAGTACGCATTGAACCATTGACTTGGAGCCGGAGTGAAGGTTGAGCAAGAAGCCGAGCCACAGTGTATGAAGAATTTCCACCATCTCCTGTATCAGCCATGAAGTCAAACCACAGACCATCCTTCCCACTAAACTGATCATACAAAAGATCCTCCTGCTTAGCCCCATCTTCAACCCTGCTCATAGCCGCCTAACCATCGGAGAATTTTAGGACAATATAAGGTCAACCCAGTCCATTATAAGCACACGAATAAATTAGCCAGATTAATTAAATTCATGAAATAATTAATCTACTTATCAAGCATGTTGTCTTTTATCATCAAAAATACAAATCCATTATACATTTGTCATTTCATTAACATGTGCAGAGTTTTTATCAAAAGGAGGAACATTTTGAGCCTTGACCCTTCTAAAATCTTTACAAAAATAAAGATTGCAGCATCTCATAAGTTGTTGCAATAGGAACTTCACTCTAGCTGAATATACATTGAAGGAATTTAGAACATCATATATGTTACCTGCATCATTCGCATATCAAAGCGTCCAACAAACAAAGTTACAGAGACCAGTAAGTCAAACATTGTCTTGAACAAATCAGCAGATGTCCTGCAACTCCAGTAACCAGTGTTCTATTATGAAGATTGATAAAGCTTTTTTCACCACAGAATACTGGCCCCACAGATAAAAGGGGAGACGTAAGAGGTACAACGAAAGAACATACCCTGAATACCAAGGAACCATATCCAAGAACTCAGGTTTCGTTTGCTTTTTCTTCAATTTCTCGAACTCTTGGAGTGACAAAGGACGTGAAAGAGCCCATCTGTTAATCATTATAGTGTGAACTGTTAGCAGACAAGAAACTCTAGCAGAATGGTGCTTACAATTTACGCCAAGCAGGTAAAATCAGAATAATGTCGGGTAATAAAACTATGCTCATAATTTACTCAAGGGAAAGCTTTCTAATTTTGAATAGGCTGTTGTGCCAAATTGAACCAACCAGGTACCATTTAAAGCACAGTCAGAATAGCAACAGAATATGGGTGACTTGCTTTTCTATAATGACACTATAATACATTTGCCATCACAAGCAAAGCCTAGAAGCTCTTCATCTTCAATGATATTCCCGTAAAGACGAATAAGGGGCAAGCAACTAATGCCATGGTGATGGCAAACTTAACCCCTTGATCCATTCTGGAATCTTCAGGGTCTCAGGTAAGTAATGAAGTAGAACAGATTTCCTAATATCGTACAATCCAGGAAGAATTCTTTTTTTTGTTTGTTTAATATGTTAATCTAAGAAATTGTTCACTTAAAAGTTCTCGCACAGAGACCACATTTTTCACAATTGGACCCTGTACAGCAAACATCATAATGATGTCTAAAGATCTGCATCTTTAGCAGCAGTTTCGCAGGCAAAGACACCACCAAAAAAGGACTTTATTATGTGAACAAATATTCAAGCTGCTCACCCTGATGACCTTTCCACAACGTAATTTGCAATGTAGAGGCCTATAAAAGTGGCCCACAATGAATATAGCGGAGAAATTTCATTTGACGATTGTGCACATGACCCGTTGCAAGTCAACTGAAAGGTCAAAATTCAGAAAGAAAAAAGAGGCAACAGCAACATAAGATCCTCCATTATATCAAGTTGGAAATATGAGAAACGCAAACTGTGAGAGACAATACCTCTCCATAGATGACCCACTTAGACAAAAAGGGGTAATCACTGGCTGACCCAACTGGAGCAAACCAAGATTTGCAGACTTGGTCTTTCAACTTAGTCATGCCTACGAGTTTTGTAAGCCAAGTGTTCCGCTCTTCCTTGTTCCACAATGAAAACCAACCAAAATTCCTCCGACCAAATGTCTTTTCCCTTACTACAGCAAGGTTGCCACAGTGACTATAAAACACACAGCAGGCTATGCTTAATACCTAAAGAGATGATGAAGAAATAAGTCACAAAGACCCCAACTACTTTATATCATCTTACACAGTGTTCCAAAAACTTACAGCACAATTTTGCACAATTGTCAGGATCTCAGGCCTCTTTCCCGCCACGCGAGCAACAAGGCCAAGATACCAAAGCCCAAGAAAAATAACGTGGAAAACGAGAAGAAACAAAATGGATGAGACAAATAAGGTCAGAAACAAAGACAGGTTCATCCTAAGATCTACTCCCATAGATAGAAAACTGGGAAGATGATATAGAGCAGCCAAAAGTATCCAGGATATATACCTGCAAAAACACAATCCTCTCATTACCAGTTTCATCAATATATTTAACTAAAAGGATTAGTTATTACGCCAGATATAGAAAGAACATACTTACCAACGACTAAAATTTGAGTAACTTGGTTTGATTGTCTTCCCTATAAATGGAGATGAAAAGAAGTAAAAGAATCCAAGCAGACAGGCATACATTGACCACCACTTGATATTGCTATCTAACTTCTGAATAAGTGTATGCATGTTATCTGATGATATAAAAAATAAGCATCCGACAAACACTGCAATGACCAAATGACGCGAATGTTCATGTGGATAAGGATAAGAATGAGTTAAGATTGTCCTAACTGTCTCCATTTTTAGAGTATCAAGCAGACCACTGGACTGCTTATCAGACCCCATTCAGCAAGCAGTATTAGATTCCCACCACTTTGCTGGATAAAAGTTCTTCCCAATGAATAATTCTAGTTCACATGAACCAACTGCATAGAAGAGAAAATACAGTACATCATTTTGGCCCCAATAATCATGATGCAAAATGTATCCAAACCCCAATTCATAATCAACTTGACACTGAAAACCATGTCAAAAGTACAATCTTTGCAGGTGCACAATCTTCTAACAGAACCAAATTTTAACAACTCAGATTGAAAACTACTCAGCAAAGTACTCCCTCCGTTTCAATTTATTTGTTAGCTTTTGACTTGATATGGAATTTAAGAAAATAAAAAATACTTTTGAATCTTGTACGATATTAATAAAATGTACGAAAATGCTATTTAATCTTGTAATCTTAAACCTGTCACGTGGTAAGTTGAAACTAAAGTGTTGCCAAAAACAGAAAAGAGACATTTTTATTTAAACAAACTAAAAAGAAACATAAGACAAAACAAATTGAAACGGAGGAGTATTAATTTTGAAATAGTCTCATATGCACTTTGGAGGATCCAACACACAGAGTATGAACAACATAGGCAGCCACTAATAAAGATTCAAAATTTAGCAAAAAGGGACAATAACTCAATGAAAAACTGATCAATTCCTATATTCAACACCAAATCTAGGGGATGCTGAAAGAAAAAGACAAATCTTTAAACCAAAAACTGAAACATAATGAATCAATCAAACAACAAATCACCAAAACTGTCAAGAACAACTTCATTATTATCTTCAAGAACTATAAAAACAAGAAAAAACTTATTACCTGATTGATGAAAGAGAGCAAAAAGCGAGTATTTGGGTCTGTTTTATATTTTAGGAACAGACATCAGCATATTTAAGAAACCATTTTTCTTGCAAGGAATCAGAGCATATTCCTTAATCAAGAAACCAAAAAAACAAAAACCCCACAACCCCTGTCCCTCAAAGGTCCGGTCTTTAACACTTTTAGGTACAGAGACAGAAGCCAAAATGGAAAAATTTCTGGTAACTGTGAAATTCTAACGACTGTCGTGTGTATGTGATGTGACCAAAAAAAACAAAAAGATTGGTTTGTGATTGGCAACTTGTGCAGCCAAACATCCTTATAGATTTTGGTTTTTTCTTCTTTTTTTTTGCTTTTTTTGAGGTTTTTTTTTCTTTTTTCAGAGTCGTGCTTTTTCAGACTTTGTTGGATTCTAGCGCGCCACGTAGCTTAATGCACAGTTCAAAGACCAGTAAGATATAAGACACGTGTTCCCTTTGCTGTATTTTGTTGACTCCCTTTAATACTTCCTCGGTTCATCTTTATTTGTTCGTGTTTAACTTGACACGTATTTTATTAATAAGAAATAATAAAAAGGAGTTTTTGAACGGATCATGGAATGAATGAGCGAAAGATGTCATTATGGAATGAGAAATAGCCCTCGTCTTAGCATTAAATTTGGATGTATGCACACCTACCATGGGTGTGCCCGTCTTTTTACAATTTCTCATTTGAAGATCGATTAAATTTGTATTCTTACAGAAAAGTTATTAATTAGAGTCATTTTTATTCGCAAACATTTGTTAGGAAAATATAACATGGTTAACTAGTAAGTATGTATTTCACTGTGTTTAATTGTCATTTTATTCGATAAAATTAGGAATGTCTAATTCAATAAGATCGCCACGTGATTAAAAGTATATGTAATAGCAAATAAAGAATCTTAGTACATTAGTTGGTTAACTAGCTGAACTTCCACCTTATTGGTGAGGGTTCAATTCGCCATAGTATCATCCCCTCCCACATTTCCCCTTCCTCACTCATTTAAACTTTTTAAAAAATGTAATAGGAAATGAATCGATTCAATTTACTTTGTTTAATACCAAGCAATTGAAATATTATTTTTAAATTTTGAAAAACACGTAAATGTACCGTCACCTTCATTTATGTTCAATGATTAAAAACTAAAATGATCCAAAAATAAGTTGTAATATAAAATGCTTTGCAAGAAAAATAATTTTGTTCATTCAAACTCAACATATACTGATCAATATGGGTTATAGTGAGTCGATTTGGATCTTTCTATTCTTAACCAACTAGATGTCTCAACTCTCAAGACTTGAGTGATCAACTCATGAGAGTGAAAAAAAGTTATGTTGAAAGCGTCATTTTTAGAAATCAATATGTACATAAATTTAAATTTAATCAAACTTCAAACACGAGAAGAAGAAAAAATATACTTTTCGTGTTATACTTTAAAATTTTGAATCTTAGCCAAATTCTAATTAATATAAATAAGTTCCTTTGACTTAAGTCTACTAACGTTTGTTAGTCAACGTGAACATATATATTGCATTTAAATGCTAGTAATGTCTATGCTATTAATGCGGTTGACATATATATAGGCATATAAATTCTACATGTATGTCTAGCTACTTGGACGTACCAACAATAATAAACCTAAAGTAGCCATGCATTAAATATAATAGCTTGCTTAATTAATACATAGACCATAGTAAGGAAGATTTTTGCAAATTGGATATGAGTTGACATTACTTTTGAAAGTCAAAGTTCATAAGTAGGGCTCGATAGCCCCTCTCTTTATCACCTGATGTGTGATATTTGTATTGAGCGTCGATTAATTTAAATTTCTACTACGAAAAATTTATTTAAGGAATAAACTCTATACTCATGACTCGAATCTAATACCTCTGTTAAGGATGAAGGAATCTCAATCCTACCACAACCCTATTATAGGTCGAAATTGGTTAAACGATTTTGAAAAACAGAAAGAAAACATTAAAAGAAATCCTTATTCATTTATTTGCTAAGTTTAGTCATCTAGTATACACTAAATAATAAATATGTTTGGTGGCAAATAAACTACGTCGTGTTTATTATAAAGCATTCCGTGTAACCTACACGCTGCATCTAATTAAATACTTTTAATGACAAATTAATATTGGCTACAATATATGGAAATAATTCATGATTTCTTCAATCTACATGCATATAAGTTTATACATGACATGAACTTTGCTTTTTTTTTATAAGGGTTAAAATCACTTATTTGTTTTTCGTTAAAAAGATAAGAGTAATTTTAAAAGATAATTTTAAGTTAACGTGTTAGGCTGTTAGCAATGCAACTATAACTTGGTTGGAATTAGTTTCGATATAAAATATGAAAATTTCAAATAGGAGAGATTTTTTCAACAATTGATCCCATTTTTCCGCATTTGGTATTTGGTGAAATAACTAACTCTATATTTTTTAAATTTAAAATTATATTAATTTAATCTTCCTATTTTATAAAAGTGAAAATTTTATAATTGACATATTTAGGACTAATAATTATAAGTTATGACATTATTCTTTATCTTTCAAGTTATAACAATAAATAATTACAGGTTATAACATTTCACTAAATTAAAAAATGATTTAAAATAACAGTAAAAACCAATTAGTTTGAAAAATAAATAAAGTAAAAACGGATATTTTTGGTAGTAAATAATTTGAAAAAATTAATGATAATTAATAGGAGACATAAAAATTGGAGAGTCATAAATATAGGAGAGTCCTAACAAAAAAGAATATTTGTTTTCCTTGTTTAGCTCAAAACAGTTACTGATATTTTCTCTCACTTATTTAATTTCATTCAAACAGATTTTTTTATTTTTTTTACCGTTTCTCTCTTCTCAATATTCTTTGTTGTAGTCAGTATTAATAAAGTATAGTGGTAGATGGGATTCTTTAGGTTAGTGTTCTTTCCAAAATTTTATTTGTATTGGCATATATAAATAAGGGAAAATTGTGCATAATAGCAAACTATTAATTGAAAATAAATAATATAGCTACTGTTTCATTTATTTCCTTTGAATAGCTACAGTTTCGCATATCTTGCTACTGACGGGTCCCACAAATTAGAAAAAAACGGAAGTCATTTCCTTTATACAACTCACTTCATCTCTTTCCTCTTTTCCATACCCTTCAATTTCTCCTAAATTCTCTCCACAAAATCAGTTTGAATTTCAAATCTTCACTACTACGCTCTCAATCGCGATTTCAAAAATTTCAGGTACCGCCAAAACCTCTAAATCGATTATTATTATTTTTCCAATTTTTCCCTTATTGCTTTAACTTTCATATGAAATCATAATCCATATAGATTTTTCACTTATACAATGGATGAACATACTCCACTGACAAGATTGACAAGAGGTATACATTTTCATGGGAATTTTTTTGTTGAACCACCATCATTTTCCTTGGGTCTAACTTAGGATTTTGGAGAGGTTGCAGGTTCAATAGTCAAATCCAAAGAAATTAAAGACATTAGATTCAAATTTAAGAATGACCCAGACAGATTGGGTGAAATTAGTGCAAAATGGAAGTAATCTGGAATTGTTGAGGGAGGTGACAAAGATCAGTATGATGCTAGTTCAAGTAAGAAAAGGAAAGGAAAAACAATTGTATATTAGCCATTGGGTTAATATACAAACTTATTGTATAAAGCAATTGTATATTAGAATTGTTTCTGGCTCATTGGAGCAAGATGAACACGAAGAAGTTCAGAAATTTGTATAATCATTAATTTGTATATGTTACGATTGTATATTAGTCTTATATTTTCTCTGTAAATTTTTTCCCTATATCTATTTGTTTATACAGATATGTACAACCATTAGGTTTAATATACAAATTTATTGTATAAATAACAGTAGTTATTATAACAATTTTACCATATATACAATATTAACAATTATACAATTGAAATGTTTTGTATAATATATAATATCCATATAAAACATGTTTATGTTATATTCGGATAAAATTAGTGTTATATAGAATGACTATATATACTTTTTAATATGTTTATTTATACAGATCTGTATTTTTTTAGCCATTAGGCTTAATATACAAACTTTCTCCATTAATAGAAGTACAATAATTTCACTATATATACAATATAAACGATTATACAATTGAAATGTGTTGTATAATGTATAATGTTATTTATAAAACTTGTATAGGATAAATTGAATTAAATCTTATTTTATACAATTCGCTAACTGTATTTGTGTCATATTTATACACAGTAAGTCATAGTTATGTATATATGTATATTTGAGTAAAACTGTATATGTATTATTTTTCAGGGTGTTAAATTTCTAGGCAAACGTGTACCCAGTTAGGCAGTTACAATGGAGTCACTACTGATGAAGAAGTCGTAGAAGGAAAGAGATCTTTTTGCGTGAGTTTAGCGATTGTCTTCCTTTTTTGTAACAGAATTTACAGCCTTTTATTAAATTTATTTAGAAAATAAAATTATATATAGCTTCGAATGAATCCTGAAATATACAGATTAATAGCTCCATAGCAAACATAAATTTGCTATGGAGCGCAATTATGCAAACTATAGCTATAAGATACAAATATGATTTTTATGTTTGCTAGATGTGAAAGTTGCTCTATAAATAATATGTAAATGTTTTCTATTTAGTTTAAATGCTATGAAATTGTGAATGAAAGTTTCTTAATCGATTACCAATAAAACGTAAAATAAAATATGGAACAGTAATACTGGAAAAAATAAAAAATAAAAAATTGTGTATAATACTTTTAGTTATTGCGTTTTTTTTATGTAGATTGTTAGATCTTGGTATGAACATTGAATTTGTTTATTCTTGTTTGAATCATTTTTCATTTTTTGGTACGTTGCTGATTTTAAAAAATACATAAAATTTGTTTGAAATTGGTATACTAGTTATACCATACATGTATGACAATTGATAATATTTTTGGGTACAATTCTAGTATGATTGAACTTTTTTTTTGCATTTTATTTGGAATGAATTTTGGGCATGATAATGGAATTAATATTTAAAAATGATTTTTTTTTTGTATTATATTTGCATGATTTTGGAATGAATAATTGATGACTTTTGGCATGAAATAGGTATGAAATGTGTGCATAAAAATTGTTGTCGGGATTCTGGTATGATTGAATTTTTTTTTTTGGCATTCTATTTAGAATGGATTTAGGCATAATAATGGAATGAATTTGGTATACTGTTTATTTAGTAAATGACAATTAACAGTTAGAAATGATCTTATTTTGGTATTATAGCGGCATGATTATGATATGAATAAGTGATGACTTTTGGCATGTATGTATGAAAAATTGTACATAAAAATTGTATGAAATTTGTATACTGATATAACATATGTATTTTTACTTTGTATCCTCTAATACCGACACAACATTTTTATATGGAACAGGCAAATATGATGATTTTTAGATGAAGAAAATTATTTATGAATCTTCCAGCCTATATAGTGGTCTAGTAAATGCATTAACTTCGTCGAGAGGGCCACAACAGAAAGACATGTTAAATTTACCATGTACCAAAAAAGTCATAATTTATAATTGTGACAAACTCATGTTTTGATTTATTTTGTCTTTTAAGCTAATAAATTATAATTTCAGAACATTCATTATGTGTACTACTTATTTTTGTTTATTCATTGTTTTTCAAATATATAGTGAAAAATTGATTAAGTAATGTGGTTATGCAATTGTAATCGATTGGAAAAATCATGTCAAATATAAATATGAAACAATATACATTTGGTATGCAATCGAAGTCTCATTAAAACTAATGTAATTTTCAATTGGTATTCATTTGGTTCCAACTGGTGTCCCACTTGAAAAAAGTTTAAAACAAGATGTAATTGAGGTATAAATGTTTTTGCTACTTTTTTTAGAACAATATATAATGGTCACTGTTTTTCATTGTAAATTCATTATTCCCAGATTTATACAAGGTGGATATCAACTTCATATATTTTTTATTTTTTAGTTTTTATCTTAAATTTTCAAGTTGGATACCAATTGTATACAAATTGAACACCAATTTAGTGTCATTTTTAATTTTCAATTTGGAGATCAATTAGATACAATGTAAGTCAACCTAAAACTATTTCATGTAATTGAAAATTGGTGTCAATTTGGTTTCCAATTGATATCCCATTGCAATAATAGAAACAACAAGATGTAATTGAGATTTCAAATCAAATTATCCAAACTAAAACTATTTACCATGATATTCAATTGATAGGCATTTGATATACAACTGGTATCCATGAAAAATTAGAAGAAACAAGATGTAATTGATATTTTAACAAAATTAACCAACCAAAGACTAGTTAATGTGTTATCCATTTGAAAAACGTAAGTGTAACAACGTGTACAATTCTTGTATACTATGTTTATGAGGTGTTTTTCAAAACTAAAATTCAATAAAAATCTGGCGAATGCTGATTCCCAAATTATATACAGTTGGTATCCAACTTGAAAACTTTAGACAGACTAAAAATAAAATTGTATGAACTGGAATAAATCTGAAAAAAATAAATTTGACAATGTAAAACAGTGCATATTGTATTGTTGTCAAGAACTGTAGTAAAAACAAATATACATTAGCCAAAAATTAAAAAATATGTAATAATTAAGAGTCTAAGCAGCAATCAACTATTTCAAACATGTAATAAAAACACTAATTGCACCATCACCGTTCTTGCTTCTTCCATACTTCCATCGAATTCGAAGGGGGTTCCACCATTTTTCCTTTTCTCTTTTATCCCTTTTGATTTAGAGGACTTGCAATTTTCTTTGCTTCTTTTTTCTTCTCCTTTTCTGGAATTTGATTCTTTTTTTGAGGGGTAACACTCTTTCTTGCCGGATTTGCATTCTTGTTGGTCGGCGGCGTTTGAATTAATATGTTAAAAGTTGGAGCTTCGATTTCAACATTAGAACTCGCTTTTACTGGGTCTCTTTCTTGGAGTGTTGTTCGACGTGTTTATCTAGTTTCTTAGTACTTTGAAGAATATTTGATTCTCTTTTGAATGAACAGAGAAGAATGTGGTGAGAGAGAGAGATTTACGGTTGAACAGTGAAGAAGATAATGAATATGGTGGGAGAGGAATTCTTACCGTTTGAATGTGGGGGTGGGGGAGGGGGTACTGTGGTAGCGTGTGAAATAGATAGAAACGTGGTTGGGGGTGGATAATTGATGTGTGACAGTAAAAAAAGTGTATTTGAAAAGTAAAAAATCCCTACAAATGTGTACTATATAATTATGATTAATTCTCTATTTTAATTTTATTTATATCACTATTAATTACATTATAAAATATAGTTATAAAAAGACTAATTATTTAATAAATAAAAAATGATATGTTATAACTCGTAATTAAAATGTTATAAGTAGTAATATTTAAAAGTAGATTTAAAACCCGTAATATTATCTCTTAAATATATAGATTTTTCCTTTATAAAAATACTTGAAGTTGATTAATAAGTTCGAGTTAATATCTTTTCTGGTAACATTCTGCAAAACAGAAATTTTGGGCCTGTCAAAAAAGGAAATTTTGGGCCGTCCAATTAAAGTTTGTACACATAAAACCCATTGGTCTTTTCAGTCATTGGGCCTATGGATTGAGTCCACTATTTCAAATGATTGTTGATTAGCTAAGCATTTGAACCGGCCCATATTTGTTTGACCCGGGTTATCGGAGTTGTTTTTTCTTTCTCACCAGAAGCAAACTTTTTCCTTTCGAGGAGCACGAGTTTAGTCAAGTAGAATTAGATTGTGCTACTTGCTGCTCCGACTGAAAACAAATTTATAGGGTCATGCCAGGAAAATTGAATATGAATTAGAAAAGGACGAATTCAGACCAATTAACCAAGTGCTTTTATGGGGACTTATTTAATGTTATAAATAACAAAATACATATAAATGATAAATTTTGAACGTAATAAATTAGTATTTCAAGTCTACTCATAAAGTTGAACTTATGCATTCGTCTCGCCTCGCCTCGCCTCTAATTGCTAGCTCGAAAGAGGAGAAAAGAGCATTGAATGAAAAAAAAAATATTTTATTATCTATTAAATAAATCTAAAAGGTAATGAGGACACTAGTAGTACTAAAGCAACCATCCAAAGTGCTTCTACATTGGACTATTTGCCTAAAAATTCAACTTAACCTAATTTCCCAACCTTCAATTCAACAAAATCCATCCCCTTCCAAGTTTAAAAATAAATAGAAAGAAAATAAAAGGTCACTTGGGGTTATGTAGTCTTAGAAACATTTGACTAAGTAATGAGATTCCTTCGTCATTAATTAAAGATTTTGGATTTGAGTCATAATAATGAAGAAACACCTACAATAACAAAGCTATCTCTATGTGACCTCTAGACATGAAAGCATGTCTTGATACACGAGATGTTTTGTGCATCAGACTATTTATTTTGGCGGGCTATGAGTATTAATTATGCTACCTAGGAAAGTGCATATCTTTATCAACAACAAAATTCATGATGGAAACAGAAAAAAGATATGAATGAATTTAATTTAATATACCTAAAAGAAAAATAGAGAAAAAGTGTCCATTGTTTATGGGATTCAACAGTTGTAATTGGATTTTGTTGTTAGAGTGTTGGATCAACTTCCCCAACGTTGGGAGCCAACTAGGCAAGATCCATTTCTTTCTTGAAGAATCTTCCTTTAAGTGGAAATAAATTAATATTAAAATTATAAATATTCAAATTAATAGGGAATCTTTGGGAAATTATATGACCTCTTTGTGATCTCCTAGTACCCACTATGAATTTATTCCACTATAGGCAAGTACAACTTGTTGCTCCCACTTAAATTTGTTTATAGTGCTTTAATAGTGGAATCAAAATCTATTTTTTTAAGTCAATAACAATTAGTTTTTGGTGTTACATAATAATCTAGATTAGATATAGATAATTTTTTTGAGTTTAAATATTATGTAATGAAAGTGTAAATAGAATGAATCAAATTGGCTGTAAAGCTGTTAATATACGTTTTCGGGAAGTTTAAAGTGAACGTATAGGAACCTGGTAGGAGAGCTAGATAGATTTCATTTCTAAGAGATGATAAATGAGCTCAACAACAATCATTGATTGGTTAAGTGAAGTTAAAAAAAAGCTGAACTAAGACTCAATAATTCGCCCATCGACTGAGAAAAAAGAAATGATTATGACCTAAATCCTCCGTCACTATCATTTGAGTGCCAATTATGATTAAATCCCTCCGGTGCATAGCTCACAAATTACACAAAAGAAAAACAAGTAAACTAGGTAGTACGATGCGACGAACACGACTAAGAAGACGTTAACAAGCTGGAAATCGATCGCTAACCAACTCCCTTATGAGATATCACCTGCAGCACCAACTCAACCACTCTTACGAGTTTTTTTTTTTAGGATTTCTACCTAATGAGTTACTATAATATCTTGTGAAAGGGTAAATTATTACATTATTAAAAAAAAACACATTTTAAAGGACTCTTTGACTCATGGGGTACATGAACCAAAAGTTGACTATATGAGCATGCACATGGAAATTTATAGTTACAAAGTATGGTGGACGTACTATTTATGCAGGCAAAATTTCATATATTGGAGTTTTACCAGAAATGTCTCTATCAATAAAAGTTAGTGGGTGGTTTCTTGTATAAGTAAACTCCACTCTAACGTACCGTCTAAAACTTGCTCAAAACACACCAAAATTCGAATCTTTATAAAATAGTCAATAATATTTACCACTTATATTCGAATGCATAAATTATACTTTTGTTAACTATTTTTTTAATTTGAACGATTGGAAAGACGACTATTTAATTAATTATTCGATAGTGCCAAATGCCTAAATATTGTTCACTCCCACAACTTTGGGATTATTGAAAGTTTCTTTAAAACAAGCAATATGATCTCAATTATTGAACATAGTTACTAATTATAGAAAACTTGTTTAAAATGATCAACACATATGCACAACATTGTTTCTCTTTAATAAGTGTGTTTATTTGAGAAAGGGGTGGGGTGGGGGGTATTATTGGCTCAACTCAAGACGGACGGTGTGCATGCATAGGATCAAATAACATCAAATAAGGTAGCTTAGCTTGCACATGTAAAATTAGTAGATGGGATAACCAATGGTGGAGCTACACTAGTTGGTCGATATCCTTTCACCTTTAATCAGAGAAGAAATTTCATTTTTGAGGGCATCTTTTTAGATTATAAGTAATAAATCTTTATGTGTACCCTCAATTTGCCAAGAAAAGCGAGTAATTGAGTTAAATATGACATGTTATGTTCGTAACAAATCAAATTATTAATTTGACTCATTTTGATCAAGAGAATTAAACCAACACATTTTTAAGGTTTTTTTTTTTTTTGGTGGAGAAGTGGATTACAATGTGAGGAATCGAACTCTCACCAACATAACCAACCAACTAAGCTATTAAGATTCCCATTTTTTAAGGGTAATTTGTGCAATTTCAAAATTAAATGTGGACTCAACCCATTAATTTGCCCCCTTCTATTCATAAGTTGTCTTTTTAATACTTTCCAAAAGCTCTTTTGGCTCTTAAACTATAGCATCTTGCCTCTATATATATACCTCAAGTATCACCTTCAAGAATATTCATACCTACCACCAACCCAAGTACAAAGAGAGAATTATCACTACTCTTTGGTTTTCCTTAATTAGAAATGGCTCAACCAAAAATTATATACACTTGTGCTTTTTTCCTAGCATTAATCTTCTTCTCTTATGGGATTTTGTTGAGTGAGGGAAGGGTACTCTTGAAAAAAGAAAAGAACAACAACACAATATTTAACCATCATGGAGAAAATAGCCATAGAAAAGTAGTGAAGAATAACTACTTCAACAATATTGGTCATGATGATCATAACAATATGCATGGCAATATTAATATTTCAGAAGAAGGAGGTCCTGGCCATAGTCCTGGTGTTGGTCATGGAGGTGGACCCCCATGATGGAATGTAGGGTAGGACGTAGCAGCTTTGATCCAAACCTTATATACGTATCATGATATTCACAATTATGCATAAATATTAAGTTCCAAATTTCGTCATTAGCACTTAAGGTTGTTATCATAAAAAATCTGAACCCATAAAGTTCAAATTCTTAATCTATCCCTCGTGAAATAATATATAAGCCCCGGGCCATGAATTGATTGATTATGACAATTACTGTACTTTAAATTTATTGGATTAGGAAGTTGGATATAGTATATATGTAGTATATATTTATTCCAAATTTACTAGTCTTGAATCGTATAGGGTCCTAAAGGGAGAAACATTTTCTACTAAGATATGTTTTTCCGTTTCACTACACACTCCTTGATTATAATACTAGTATTATTTCCCTTTTTGTGACCTAGTTTAACATGTTGATATATAAAATAGGTCACATATCTCTATTGTGATTTAAATCTTATCATTATATAAACCGTGTAATATAAAGTTTGTATTGTACTTTATTGGTTTGTGAAGTATAATTTGTTATGTATGTATTTAAGTTTCGTTTTAATTATCTAAACTTCAATGAATATATAAAGCAAATGGGATGATTTAGAAAAATTAATAACGATTTCCCAAATTAATTTGAAATCTTATTTTGGAAAGACAACGTCTAATTAGATTTTATATCTAAAATTTTAGATATGCTTATTTTAGAACTCTAAATTGGAAATTGCCATACCACACTCTTAAAAGGAAAAAAAATTCATAGAATATTTTTGTTAATAATCTTGTTATAGCATAGTTTACACAAGATATGTATTTTTTTTTAAGGAAAAAAACTTGTTAACATTGATTCTTTTTATCTATTTTTCTATTTTCATTATCTTAAAAGACTTGGAAACAAAAACCTGAAAACTAGTTCTTTTGAAGTGTTACTACTACTATTAAAGTGGAGAAGGATATACTTTATTTATTAGTAAAATATTATTTTATATTTATTTTGTAATTATAACTTCATTTTTATATTCGAAATTTATCGCGAACAGACAAAAAAATAGTAAATTTTAACTGTGTATCTATCTAAATAATATTGGAAAATGATAATAATTAATGGTTGCACAAGACATTGCCTGAAATTCAATGATCAATTTATTACATCGTGCTCATTTTTATTGGCTCCTCCACTAGCTCGATAACTTTACAATAAACACCTAAATGAATTAAATATTACGATTATAAATTATTTTTAATAATTTTATTATAGATACCCTATGCAATTAGTTTAAATATGTGTTTGAATAATTAAAAATATTAAACCTAGTACTCTTGAATAGTTATAAAAAGCTTCAAATTACAAATATACTCTTAAGTCATATATGTCTTTAACTATATTCAAACAAATCAAATTAATTTATTCACAGAAAAATCATTACTAGACTGTATAATGGGTATGTTTCAATTTTTTTAATCGTACTTTCCTTTTCAATTCTTTTACTAAAAAATATCTTTCTTTTGTTTATATGCATTGTTTTTAATTTTATTTTTTTCACATAACTTTTTTAAGATAATAATATGAAATAAATATTTTGGTACATTTTAGTACCTTTAGTTTAAGACAATACAATTTTAAAATCTTATTTATTTTTAAAAATTGATTTCAAATAAAAATTGAACATATATGAGACAAATTATAAACATTGGTATAAAATCAGAAGGATAAGTTGTTAAAGAATTACCTAGGTACGGTCCTTAATTCGAAGTTTCGGGTTCGATTTTTTCTAAGTATAAACTACAGAGTCACCCTTGTAAAATACCATTTATAAAATTTTTCCATGTAAATCCAAATTTTATCGAATTTTAATATGAAACCAAATTTTGTTTTTACCAAATCCAACAATTCTGCTCTGTTTTTTTTTTTTTGGGGAGGGGGTGTGAGACAATTCTGTTATTGCCAGTACAATTAATAGCACACAATACTTTTCTGTCATACGTCTATCACTGTAAAAACCCATCAAAATAAAGAGTACGTAAAAAATCTTACTTTCACTAAAATCAATATAATAACTGTATGTCTGTAACTGTAAAAATAATAAAACTAAAAGGTGCAAAAAGACAAATAAAAATAGTTACTCTAAAAACTGTAGCCGACCAAATTTATACGAATTAGGTAAAAATAATTAATCAATATATATCCAAAAACATTCTTTAAAATCAACGGTTGATATTAATAGACCACCGTTTAATCCAACGGCTGATATTTGATACAGGGCTTCACTGAATCCGTCATCCTCCTCATAAATCTTCTTTTTGCAATCAGATTGACCTATACTTACAACCATATCTATCTCTATATATTTTTTCCTTTTTTTAATTATTATTATTTATATTTATTTATAGTAAGTATAAATTAAAGTTTTTTTTTGTGTGAGAGTTTACTCTAGGGTTTGAGGTAAAGATGCAGAGTAACAATGGTACTGAATCTCAAGACAATAAGCAGCCGCCGCCGCCGCCGCCGCCGCCGTCGTCACAGGGAGCGACGTCTCCG
>NW_006239109.1:919833-941102 GCF_000226075.1 Solanum tuberosum
CAGTGGTGCAGCAGCAGCAGCAACAGCCGTGGGTGGCTATGCAGTACCCGGCGGCGGCGATGGTAATGCAGCATCCAATGATGCCGTCCCCACATTATCCACCTCATTACATGCCGTTTCATCCACAACACCATCACCACCTTATCCACCACCCGCCGCACTCACCGTCACCGCATCAACAAGGTGGAGGTGGAGGATCTAATAATAATGAAAATCGAACGATCTGGGTGGGTGACCTTCATAATTGGATGGATGAGGATTATCTACGTAGCTGCTTTGCTACCACTAATGAGGTATAAGTCTGAACCAGTTTACGCTCATCTCGACTAAATTAATTTCATGCATATATATATATATTTGGGGCTCTGTTTTTTTAAACACGTGATTTATGTTTTCATGTGATTAATTACAATAAAATCTGGATTTATTTGCTTATATGGATGGAGTAGAATGATGGTAGGTAGCTACTAATTAGCCGCCATCACAAGTAAAGTTTTTATATTTTTTCCATAAATATCTTTTTGTACTTTTAGTGACAGGCCTAAAATGGAATGTTGATAATTTGGAGTAGATAGTTTGTATGATTAGGCAATGCTTTAATTGGGGAATAGATTGAAGATTGTTCAAACCTTTAGATAGTCTTCATTGCCTTTTTTTTTTAGAGAAAAATAGTTTGTAAATGGTAAGTTATGATTTCCATTGTGAAATAGGGCAAGACAATAATTTTACTAGTTCAACTAGTAATTCTGATTTTAGCATGTTATTGCTAATTAATGAAGAGCTCAAATTGGCAGCTTCTCTATGTGTAGCTATGGAATTTTTATCAAAAAACATGTTCAAAGATTGAAACTTTTGCTACCGAAGCCAAAATTTAAAATGTGTAAAGCTCATGTCAGCCTTAGATTTTCCACCTTGAATGTGGTAACATGCTTTGAGAGTTACTACCAAAATTTAAAATGTGTAAAGCTCATGTCAGCCTTAGATTTTCCACCTTGAATGTGGTAACATGCTTTGAGAGTTACTACCAAAATTTAAAATGTGTAAAGCTCATGTCAGCCTTAGATTTTCCACCTTGAATGTGGTAACATGCTTTGAGAGTTACTACCAAAATTTAAAATGTGTAAAGCTCATGTCAGCCTTAGATTTTCCACCTTGAATGTGGTAACATGCTTTGAGAGTTACTACCAAAATTTAAAATGTGTAAAGCTCATGTCAGCCTTAGATTTTCCACCTTGAATGTGGTAACATGCTTTGAGAGTTACTACCAAAATTTAAAATGTGTAAAGCTCATGTCAGCCTTAGATTTTCCACCTTGAATGTGGTAACATGCTTTGAGAGTTACTACCAAAATTTAAAATGTGTAAAGCTCATGTCAGCCTTAGATTTTCCACCTTGAATGTGGTAACATGCTTTGAGAGTTACTACCAAAATTTAAAATGTGTAAAGCTCATGTCAGCCTTAGATTTTCCACCTTGAATGTGGTAACATGCTTTGAGAGTTACTACCAAAATTTAAAATGTGTAAAGCTCATGTCAGCCTTAGATTTTCCACCTTGAATGTGTTAACATGCTTTGAGAGTTACTATAAAGGTATAATCTTGACGTTTTGGTTAACATGGATTCATCATGTAATCTACTTGTAACGTCTCTGATATATAGTAACTTCTTTGATAGTCTGTGGGATTGTTTGGGTCTTGCTGGAGTATAATAATCTTAATATTAAATTTCCAAGTTCAGATGTTGATCTCTTTGCAGTAGGCAAGTATAATGAGGAGATAAATAAAAGAACAAGTTTTTCTTAGAACATCTGTTTTCTCTTCATTGTTGCCTTTCTGATGTTCAGCAGAGTTTGGATGACAACCATTAAAATTGCTAATATTATGTTACTGTTATGTTATCGAGAGCCTTCTGAGAAAGCACCTCCCCTTGGCATTCTTTTGGCACACAACATTACTCTGTACTAACAGCACAGTACACATGAATTGTTTTGCCCATGTCAATGAGCATGATATGTCATGACAGACCCAAGTTGGTGAACATTGAGGCTCTCTAGTATTCAAATTGAATGACAAGAAAATACTAAGTAATTAGTGACATCATATAGACTCCCGGTAACTATTCAACATTTATTTACATTGGAAGCAGAATGAGAAACTCTTGCATGATGATTCAAGCCATTTGAAATTCTTGAATGTGCTTGGAGGTTAAATATGTACCCATTGCCCACCCAAAATTGATTTCTCCATATGGGGAAAAAGTGAAGTGAAGTCTTTGACCTCATGATTTTCTTGTCAGCTTATATGGTTCTTGTTTGTGCAGGTTGCCTCCATCAAGGTAATTCGCAATAAACAGACTGGTTTCTCTGAAGGGTATGGTTTTGTGGAATTCTTCACACATGCATCTGCCGAGAAAGTTCTGCAGACATATTCTTGCATGACAATGCCTAATGCAGAACAACCTTTCCGTCTGAATTGGGCTACATTCAGTATGGGTGACAAGCGAGTAAACAATGGTTCCGATCTGTCCATCTTTGTAGGAGATTTAGCTGCAGATGTTACTGATACCTTACTGCATGAAACTTTCTCCCAAAAATACCCCTCTGTTAAAGCTGCTAAGGTTGTCATCGATGCCAACACTGGTCGTTCTAAAGGATATGGTTTTGTAAGGTTTGGAGATGATAATGAGAGGTCTTCAGCTATGAATGAAATGAATGGTGTGTATTGTTCAAGCAGGCCTATGCGAATTGGTGCCGCCACGCCACGGAAATCATCAGGATACCCACAGCAATATTCTTCTCAAGGTAATGAGCGTTGTAATTTAGATATTTTTGCTGGCATTAATTGTTGATATCTCAAGTTTTTTTATTTCTGCACAAGAAAACAATCAGACCCCTTTGGAAAGAAAGAAAAATGAGTTGCCTTGTTAGTAGTTACACCTTACAGTCTTTTCCATTAAAAAATGAGGATAAGGAACTTTACTCTTATAGATTTTCCTTTCATGAATGCTGTTAAGTTGGTGAAAAGTGACAGAGACTGGAAGAAATGGATCTAATTGCAAAATCATTTCTGAGCATATATAGTAAAAAGAATAGTTTTTTGTTCTTTTTCTAATTTAGTAACTTCAAAAGAGTGTCACATTTTGGTGCTACTGTCATTTCTGCTATTGAGACACATGTGCAAACACCCCCACCCTGTAGTATTAGCATTCTTGTAGAGGAAAATTTATCACTTGTGGACTTGCTATTTAACATGCAGCATCATGGTACTCCTATTACTCCTGTTTCCTCTTGTTACAGGGTGTTAGAATTTTGTTTTTCCTAGTTAGGATTTTCAATTTTCATATTGTGTACGCATGTTTCTCTGACTACTTGCCTTACTTTTATGGCCTTACTTTAATATCTTCATGCCTTGCTTTTGATATTTGTATATTCTTTGAAATGACTTGGACTAAAAGCAACAATTTCATTCTTCAAGTCAACTTTGACGCATGCATGTTTTCTTACATTCTACATGGTTTAGCTAACAAAATTTAATTCTGGAAGAAGAGGAGGGAAAAGAGATGAACCCCTTTCCTCTAACTAGTGAGAAATGGATATATTCAATTACCTAGTTGTGTTGTGTTTGTAACTGTCATCTTTGCTTGTAACTGTTTATTTTAGCTGATATTTTCACGTCAAACATGATTTTTTTAGTTGCAACAAGTATGTATCAGGTTTTGATTAAGTACCTAAAAGTGTGAGCATGAATGAGATTTGTGGTAACTTGATTGATCATTAAATTGTCTGAATTCGTAAAGTAAATTAATGTGTTCCTTTCCTTTTTAACCATTAGGTTTTGTTTCCAATTTCACTTCATTTGCAGTTCCCCATAAGTTGCAGGTAGTTAGTTGTTTTTCTTTTGTGGTTTAACAGTATTTATAGTGAAAACATCAAATAATGGTCCATTAATTTCAAAGCATTACTGTGGATGTTGTGGTAGTCGAGTTGACTGTTTTATATTTTTAAATTCTTGCTTCTGAACTGCATTTGGTAGGTGGATACTCCAATGGTGGACCAGTTCAAGGATCACAACCTGATGCAGATTCTACAAATACCACAGTTTGTTAACTACTCTATTCTTTTCTGTTTCTCTTTTTCTAATTTTTGAGTCCCCTTGGCTAACCGATATCATCATAGATTTTTGTTGGAGGTCTTGACCCCAATGTCAGTGATGAAGATCTTAGACAGCCTTTTGCACAGTATGGTGAAATAGTTTCTGTAAAAATTCCAGTTGGGAAAGGGTGTGGGTTTGTGCAATTCGCAAACAGGTAGCTTGACAATTGTGATTTTTCAAGTCATTAGGTGTCTTATTAGACGGTAAATGTTCAGTAACAAATCTATATAATTTGTCTGGCAGGAATGATGCAGAGGAAGCCTTACAGAAGTTGAACGGAACTGCTATTGGCAAGCAAACAGTGCGCCTTTCTTGGGGACGAAACCCAGCAAATAAACAGGTGTTTTCTCTTTCTTTCTCCCATCATGCCTTTGTCTCTCTGCTGTCGCTTCTTTGAAGTTTGTGTCTTTGAAAACAAAAAAGAATTTCTGAACAGGCCAGTGAATTCTTAGGACAAGTCATAAATCTAGTGGATAGCATCTGTCGTGTCTCATAGTTATTCTATTCTCCAACATTTGCTTGACTTATGGTAACTCCTAGTGGGAATATCTATTTTCAAGCTGCATATCAGGAAGCGTTAGTGTGTTACAATAACATACTTCTGATTTTATGCTGTAAGGTGATCAAAATATCTGCTCCTCTGCCCCCCTTTTTGAGATGGTAATAGCCTATTGATATGTTCTCTGTGACAAATTTTAAGTTGCTCCAATTAAGCAGTTAGACACCTGGTTCTTTACATGTTCTCCTTTTATACTTGCATTGCATCAATTTCCTGTCTCCTTTCTGTTGCTTCTTTGAAGACTTATGCTTTTGGAGAAAAAATGAATCTCCCAAGCAGGTGGGACTAATGCTTAGAACAGTTATGACCACTGGCTAGCATCTGTTTCTGAAAGAATTGTAAGGAGGAGCTTGTGTTGTGCTGCGATATCTAATCAAGTTTGCTGGGAGGGGCAACCTGATCGACAATTTGACATGTCTCAATAGGTTTTCTTGTGTTCAACCTTTGCTTGATTATAGAAACTCTTAAGTTATGCTTGTTGGTAGAAGTGGGAGTATCTATTAATACCAAAAGAAATAGAGCTTCATCAATTGACACAGAGTGAAATGACACTCATATATATAAGCAATTTATATCGAGAAGCCATGGTAGTGAAATAACTATTGGTGGTTGAGACGGTATTGATAAGCTGTTATATGCCATATTCTTCAACATGTCTCTCTCCATCGACTATCTATGCTTGTATTACTCAATCTCTTCCTGTGGAATATTGCAGTCACGATCTGATTTTGGGAACCAGTGGACTGGGCCATACTATGGAGGACATTTCTATGATGGTTATGGGTATGCATTCCCACCACCACACGACCCAGGGATGTATGCTGCTGCCTATGGGGCTTATCCAGTGTATGGTACTCACCAGCAACAAGTAAGCTGAAAGTCTGGCGCCGAGTTCCTCTGCTTGAATAGTGAATGTGCTTAATTTATTTGTTTCAAGCTTGGAATGTAGAATTTAATCAAATCCCTCCAAATGAGGAGTGGAACTGAATTTTGACTGGATGTGTTAGTCTCCTAGGGATTCTATTAAACATTTATTTAGAAGTTTGGACTTTAGACATGAAACTTCTTGGATGGAATAAATCATAATCATCCACTGTGGTACATGTTATGTACTTCAGAAAGCAAAATGCTGCTTCCAAAATATTCAGATTTTCTGGATGCAAATCAATTCTTTTGATCTGTTTTTTGTGTTATTTGTAATGGCTGCCCCAAAATACCTTTGATCCAATGCACAGAGCTGCAACGTTATCTGCAACTTTCACGGACTATCTTCTACTTGGGTAGCCATTTTTTCTGAAACTTGGTTTTGTTTCATGAATTCTTCTGTTTGAGCCGGGGCTCTCGGGCTTTGGTCTAGTGGTAAGAGTGCATTTGAGATGTGAGACCCTACTTCATCTCTTTTATTGCACGTAGGCTCGGGGTTGAGCCCCTTGCTCAAGTTTTTGGCAGATGAAACCAGTAACGATAGTGTGGTCCATCACCAACTCCAAGAAGCGAAGTTGGTTCAGTAATTCAGGATTTGGAGAATAAACACTAGTATACCACGGAAATGAACCATCCATCCAGATCTCGTGTGGAGTGGTAACTGATCGGACTTCTTCATCCTTAATTAATTAAAAAAATTCAGTTTTTTCTGCCAATGAAGCCGCTTTACTAGAGAACGGTCTACCCTAACTCATTGTTTGGATGGATGTTATGTGTTGTTTCATAATGTATTGTATTGTATCATACCGTACTGTATTGTTTTAATAAATAATTAAATATAGTATTTGGATAGGTTGTATCATTTTTCGTCGTTACATAATGTCACACATCTATAATTTGAGTGATAAACCTACCAGAAAAGTAGCGTTCGGGGTAGAGATACTATGAAAAGGTAGGGTAAAAAATGAAATACAATTATTAAATAATAAAGGGAAAAGGGACAAATATAACCCCAAACTTTCGAAAATGGTATGTCAATACCCTCCGTTATACTTTTGGTTCATCAGAGCCCTTGCCGTCCAATAATCAGTGCACATTTGCCCCTCCCACTAACGGAACACACATTGTGTACACGTGGCGCAATCCTAGGCCACAATCCGGATTGACCAATTTTTTTACCCAAATTTCAAAAACCCGTCCATAACCCATTTAACCCACCCAATTTACTCACAAATAAACTCTCTAAAATCCTAGGGAAAAATCCTAAAAAGTTTATTTATTTACGTTAAACTTTACACACGTTTTAAAAAATACGATTGTAATAAAAATTTTATCGTAATACTCTTATTAATTAATGGATTGTTTTGGTAAAACTTAATTTTTGAAATTATTTTTTCAACAACTTAACTTCTTAATCACTTTCCCTTAACCATGTGGGTCCCATATTTTCCATCGTTCTTCTTCCTAATTCTTCTGTTGATTTCTTCAAACTTCTTCTTTTACTGTTCCTCTGCTTCTTGCAAGAAAGAAAAAAATGGGAATTTCTACAACACCTCCCCCTTCCCCCAAACCCTTATCCTTGACATACTAACCCCTTATCCCCCACCCAACTACCCGACTCCTTCCAATTCGAATTACCACTTTAGTTTTCGCCAGTCCAGTTATGGTACTAGATCTGTAGTCTATCAAAATCAGTATCCTCCTTATTATCATCCTCACAGTAATAACGGATGGGGTGGGTTTCGGCCTCCACCATCACCTTCACCGCCGTTGCCGGCGGTGCCGTATGTGGATCACCAAAATGCGAAGAGGATTAAAAATGATGTTAATGTTCATAAGGATCCTATCAGGGTTCATGTTGATAAATTCAATAAGGATTTCCATTTTTCTTTAGGATTTTATTGAGTTTATTTGTGGGTTAAATGGGTTATGGGCGGGTTTTGAAATTCGGGGTTAAAAAATTGGTCAATTCGGGTTGTGGTCTAGGATTGCGCCACGTGTACACAATGTGTGTTCCGTTAGTGGGAGGGGTAAATGTGCATTGATTATTGGACGGCAAGGGCTCTGATGGACCAAAAGTATAACGGAGGGTATTGACATACTATTTTCGAAAGTTCGGGGGTATATTTGTCCCTTTTCCCAATAATAAATAAAGATAAAATGAGAAGAAAATATTAGGTTAACGACGCGATCACACCAAATCGGTCGTTCCATAAAATGAGTCTTTTCATCATTACCTAACGATGAATTTTAAACGATACGATACAATAAAATTTAAGTAACAATCTGAGCAATTACATTGTAATATAGTACAATACAACGGGTAACTACCATCCAAACAAAGTGTAAATAAAACTTTTTGATACCAATCCGAACTATATAGTCGAGCTTCCAAACGAATAAAAGCCAAAAAACGAAAGAAAAACCTTTAATTATCACAGAAAGAGGGAACTAAATTAAATCAATAGGGAAAAGGGTAAAAAATACCCCTCAACTTTGTTTTATTGGTTGGCTATGTCCTTACCGTTAAAACAAAGTTATTCTTACCCCTCTCATTACTAATTTCATCATTTGTGCCCCTCAACTGGATGGAAAGCTCCAAATCAACTTAAATTAACCTGATTTCAATTGAAATTACTCAATTTTTCTAGTTTAACCCTAACCCAAATCCGACCCACAATACTAAATAACAAATAACAACAAACTCCTGTCTTCTCTCTCTCTCACAACTTGTGCATACATCTGATAAAAAGCTTAGAGTAGCAATAGTGGCTTCTTCTTGCTCCATAAAAAGGGTTAGATAGAATAGTGATACTTATTGTGAAGAAACTGTTTGTTCCTCCCGTCTTTTTTTAAAAATCGAAACTTTTCGTTCTGATGCGTATCCAAATTAATTGAGTCTTAAAATGAGAAGCCGAAAAATACCATGTAGATGAAGGAATTGGCGCAATACAACGAAAAAAACATTTTATTACAGAAAGAGGGAATTAAATTAAATCAATACAGAGTGTTTACTCAAGATTTTTTTTCTTAAAAAAAATATACCGACTGTTTAAGTAAAAATAAATACTACTCAAACAAATACCACATCGATCAACCATATATTAATTTTCCAATATTTTAACCGAGAAAACGCAGTAATAGTCACACAATGTGGTATCATGAAACAACACCCAACAAGGGTGTGTTTGCCATGAATTTGGATATATGCACATCCACAATGGGTGTGTTTGCATTTCAAAAGTTTGATTGTCAAAGAATTGAAGGATTCATGGTGGCACACTCAAAGTGCCCATCCACCATGGGTGGGCTAATTTTTTTTTATCCTAGATCGATTAATTTTGAATTCACGATAACAAGCTTATAATAGATGGACACTGAAGCAAATGAATATAAGAGAAACATAGTGAAAAAGGACTTGGGAATAGTTGAGCTAACAAGAAAGATAGATGGGCATATATAGGAGGTTTTGTAAAGTTGGTACGTATTCATTTGCGTAAAGTTTATACAAGGAGAAAATACTTCTTCTTTATAGTATAATATTATTCATATCGAAAGTCTGAATAAAAAACCTTTAATTTAGAGTGAAATAATCATATCCACTCTATCACAATTGACAATCTTAATTGATCGTATTAAGGTTTTTAAACTAACACTCAAACATAATATTATCGGAATTAATGAAAAATCATTTTACGATAATAAAATGCTTAAAGTTTTTTATATTCATGACACCATTATGAGTGATCACGCAAAGAAAAAGAAATAAAAAGGTTATAACTTCATATTCCTTACATCACGAGTTGAGGATGGACTATCAATCAAAACTTGTATAGAGTAGTAAAAGCTCTTTCGTCCTTAATTAACTAGAGCTTTCAGGTTTTGATACAATCCGAACTATCTAGTTGAGCTTTGAAACAAATACAAGACAAAAAAAAGTCAAAAGAAAAACCTTTTTTATTATTATCATAGAAAGAGGGAACTAAATAAATAAATAAAAAAAAACAGAAAGAGGGAACTAAATTAAAGTGTTTACTTAAAATAAATGTTGTTCAAATTAATACCACACCGGTTAGGTAAAATATCAATTGCTCAATATTGCATTTCAAAAAATTAAGAATTCTTGGTTGGCACATCCAAAGTGCCCATCCGCCATGGGTGGGCTAATTATTTTTTTACGATAAAATGCTAAATGTTTTCAATAACACAATTATGAGTTTCCGCAAAGAAAAAGAAATAAAAAGGTTACAACTTCATATTGCTTACGTCATGAGGATAGACTATTAATTAAAATTTGTGTAGAGTAGTAAAAAGTTTTTCATCCTTAATTAAGTAGAGCTTTTGGATTTTCCTAAAAATGAAGTTGCATTTAGTAAGAAGGGTTTTACTTTGAAGTATGACTTTCCAATATGAATCCAAACTAGTCAAGCCTCATAAATGGGTACGAAAGAACTACAGTGTAATGCGATGAGCTTCATCCAATATGAAAAAAAAACTTATTATTATGGGAACTGAGGAAAATAAATTTCAATAATTTAAAAGAGGTTTAATATTATTATCTTGCTTTTATTATGGTAAGTACATCAATTCTTTTCTTCAACCAACTTCACATAATTTCATAACTCAAATTTCATGAATGTGAACCAAAGACGACTTTATACGGACCTATGTGTTAGAATTAACGAATAAGGCTACTTTAGTTGTGATTATTCGATCGAGCAAAATATTGAAGAGTTTCATTTGGGAACCAAGCTCAATTATCAATTGGTTAATTGGGACTACGAGTTAGACAGAAGAGTGATGCTTATTGTGAAGAAATTATTTGTTCCTCTCGTCCTCTTTCTAAAATCTAAAATTTTCATCCCTATTCTTATCTCTATCCTTAATTACTTATTCTTTTGGTATTTTCTATTGTAATTCAATAATTTTAATGTTGCCTTTTAATTTGACTATCAAAATTATATAATACTTAGGTATTCATCTTTCCATAGAAACCTACATTATTAGAAAAAAGAAAGTAGAGAATAAGCACGAGTACATTGCGGAAATGAGCCATCGATCAAAACTCATATAAAGCAGTAGTAAGTATTGCTTTATTTTTAATTAATTAGAGTTTTCGAATAGTTTTGAAAATGAAATCGCCTTTAATATTAAATTAAGTCAAACCTTCTAATGTGAATCCGAATTAATTAAACCGTCGAAAAATACCACGTGGATGAAGGGAATTGGCCCAAAACTTCATCCGACGAAAAAAACCTTTATTACCGAGTGTTTACTAAAAAATAAATACTACTCAAACAAATACCACACCGATAGGTTATATATTAATTGCCTAAATTTATGAAATGCTAACACACCCATTGTGGATGTGCATTTATCCAAATTCATGGCAAACACACCCATTGTGGATGTGCATATATTCCCTTTTAATTTGACTATCAAAATTATTATAATACTAAGGTATTCATCACTCCATAGAAACCTGCCTTAGAAAAAAGAAGTAAATAGAAACAACAAACAAAGAACTCATAACAAAGTAAAGAATAAACACGAGTACACTGCGGAAATGGACCATTGATCAAAACTCATATAGAGTAGTAAATACTGTTTTATTTTTAATTAATTAAAATTTCTGAATATTTTTGAAAATGAAATCACCTTTAGTAAAGAACGCTTATCTAAATTAAGTCAGACCTTCTAATGTGAATCCGAACTAATTGAGCCTTAAAATGAGGAGCCAAAAAATACCATGTGGACAAAGGAATTGGTGGGAAAAAAAAGCCTTTATTGCGGAAAGAGGGAATTAAATTAAATCAATACAGAGTGTTTACTTTAAGATTATTTTTTTTAAAAAAAATATGCCGAGTGTTTATTAAAAATAAATATTAAACAAATACCACAGCGATCAATTAATATGCCCAATATTTTACCAGAGGCAACGCACTAGTAATCACCACAATGTGGTATCATGAAACAACACCCAACAAGGGTGTGTTTGCCATGAATTTGGATATATGCACCCACAATGGGTGTGTTAGCATTTCAAAAATTTGATTATCAAGAATTGAAGAATTCATGGTGGCACACTCAAAGTGCTCATCCACCATGGATGGGCTAATTTTTTTAAATCATATTTAGGGACGATTAAATTTGAATATCTTTAGAATCGAGAATAACAAACTCGCAATAGATGTACACATAATAGAGCGAATGAATATAAGAGAAACAGGGGAATAGCTAAACTAACAAGAAAGATAGATGGGCATGGGAGGTTTTGTAAAGTTGGTACATATTCATTTTTTTATTTTATCTTTGATCTATTATTTGACATCTGCATTAGGTCTGCTAATTAATTAATTTGAATTTGTGTCGCATAAAGTTCATATAAGGAGAAAATACTTTTTTATAGTATGATATTTTTCATATTGAAAGTCCAAATTAAAAATCTTTAATTTAAAGTGAATAATCATATCCATTTTATTACAATTGACAATCATAATTGATCGTATCAAGGTTTTTAAACTAACACTCAAACACAATATCATCAGAATTAATGAAAAAATATTTTACGATAATAAAATGCTAAATGTTTTCAATATTAATGACACAATTATGAGTCGCCGCAAAGAAAAAGAAATAAAAAGGTTATAACTTCATATTACTTACATCACGATAATAGACTATCAATCAAAACTTGTGTAGAGTAGTAAAGACTCTTTCATCTTTAATTAACTAGAGCTTTCGGATTTCCATAAAAATGAAGCCTCCTTTAGTAGGAAGCGTTTTACTTTGAAGTATGACTTTCCAATGCGAATTCAAACTAGTCAAGCCTCAAAACAGATACGAGATGAAAAGCCGAAAGAATACGGTGTAATGCGAACTTCATCCAATATGAAAAACACTTTTATTATTATGGGATAGAAGAGGAAAATAAATTAGTAAGCAATACCACATCAATCATTTATAAATCATTTAACCAGTATTTTAGCAGATGCAAACGCTGCATTAGTCACCACAATGTGGTATCATGAAATAACATATCGCGGCTTGACTAAATTTAAATCTGCACCAAAAAGATTTTTCCTTAAAACCAACTACAACAAGGCTAATTTTCTTACAAAGTTGATGCTAATTGCATGCTATTTTTACTATTAATTATCTATCCATGTCCGGTAATCATATTGGATGTGGACATAATTCGAGCGTTTCATTATCAGATCGAAATTCAATTAAATTTAAATTCACATCGAAAAATATATTCTTAGAACCGACAATAACAAGCTCGTAATTTTACTGTTAATTAGATGATAATAGTACATATTACATCTGCTCCATCTCAAACTTCCCCTATTACGTTGGTGATGATTCAAAATTTAAATGATTTATCAGTGGTGAGTTCAAAAATTTTATCACTACATTCCCTACCCAGAGGGCTAAATATGTAATTTTTGTGAGGTTTGAACATACATATCGAAACTTTTCGTTAAAGAAAAATATACTAACCAAATTGGGTGTGATTATGATGAGCAAAGATTAAACAATTCCAAACATAACTTTTGCCTCACTAAAAGAGGAAAAGATGATACTAGAATCACTTTATTTAAAAAAAACACCCTTTGTTAATTAATTAATTCCCCCACATTATTGGTAATATACCCAAAAAGGAATCAAATTTAATTACTACAATTTATAGTAATTATTTAAATATGTTGCATCATGGGACACACACCTAAGATCCTGTTCCTACCACAGCTACATCCTTATCACAACCGTTGATTTACAGTCTGATTGTCGCTTCATTCAAATGAACGGTTTGGATTAAGATCTTGCTATCTCCGTAGAACACCTGATCACTACCGTAAAGTAGAACACCATCATTGCGTATAATGGTCGGTAGGTCACAGCAGATAACGGGCCCCACTATTAGGACACGTGTCAGTAGCACAATTTCTTATCCTTCCAGCTTTGACATCTGTTCTGATGAAAATTAATTAATTAATGCTAATTCTTTAATGAAATTAAAGATTTTGAGATTAGAGATTACTTAACTGGGTGGAGGTACTGACTAATGACTAATGATTAAAAAAGATACAGTTTTAAAATCGGTTACAGGCTTACAGCTGGCAGTTACACGTTCCACAAAATGACTTCTATCTCCTCCTTCTCTCCTCCTCCGTTGACGACGTCGTCGTCTTCCGCCACGCAGCAGCGCCGGAGTTGTGTACGTCGTTCATTCAGGGGCGGCGCGTGCGTTTCACTTTCATCGGTCACCGTTTCGTGTTCGACGAAGGAGCCGAAAGTTGTTGTAACCAGAGAACGCGGGAAGAACGGAAAGCTCATCAATGCTCTGGTACTCAATCGGTTATTTGCTAGTTCTTCAATTTTGAGTTTTAATTGGATGTGTATGTTATTTTCTCGAAGGTCTAGGGTTTCTGTGGTTGTTTCGTGGTGGTTCAGTGCTCGTGAGTGATATATTAGAGAGAGAATTTTGGCGTTTTTTTTTTTTCGCTGCTACATTGGTATAAAGGAAGTAGCACATTAAATGTTTGATCAAATGCTTAAGTAAGTTTAACTTTGTAGCTGCTGATCACTTGCATTTCTAGGATGATAAAATGATATGATAGAGGAGGAACTAGGATTTGAAGTTTATGCGTTCTAGATTCTAAATGAATAATATGTACACATATATAATGAGTTTTTTAAGACAAATTTTGTGTTTGAATCAAATTACTGGGTTTGGCAGAACCTGTTGCCAACGCTCTACCTTTTCCCCTGGATATGGTGGAGAAAGGGAAGAGTGAAATGCTAATTAGTCTTGAAATCAGGTAGCATTTGGTTTAGGGGCACTGTGAAGGATATTAGGCATGAATTTGGACGCATAGCTTAAAAGATTGTATTTTGTGGATTTGAATCAACAAAATCTTAAATAAGGATGTAGTGAAGAGCACTAAATCATATTCATGAATCATGCTTATTTATGATTCATTTCTTGCATCCTGGATTTATTTAACATGGTGTGCTCGGTATGAAGGAGATATCTTCTGAAAAGTTCCGACAATAAGTCATTTTCTGATGTTTTGTTGCCAGAAATATTTATCCATTTTTCACCCAAAAGAGGAAAATGACATCCCATGAAGTGATGTTTTGTTGCCAGAAATATTTCTCCATTTCTCAACTCTTAATTTCAGATCTTTTCCAATAAAAAAATACACATTATTATCATTTTAATACTCAAAAAAATCATGGGGAAGTGTTATCCTCAGCAAAAAGTTTCCCAAAATCTGCCTTATTTTTTGGTAAATGTTTTATGTCAAAGCAAAGCACACATGTTCATAAAAATCATTATCTAGCTGGCAATACATTTTTGTTTGCTTTCTACTAGGGGAGAAAAGAAGCAAATGGGCGTGACAGGAATTTCAAATTCTTTTCCTGAATCACGTGGTTCTCCCCATAAGATCAAAGAGAAATAAATAAATGAAGTAGAAGAAAGTTACGCATACAAGATATTTAAGAAATCACCATGAATGAAAACAAATAACTTTTTTAATCGGACCAAGTTTCTAACACCAAAGGTCAAGGTGATCTAGACTTTTCCAACTTTTTCTCTCTAGAAAGTTTTGAATTTTGCATCTTCGATGATTATGTTTTCCCTCTTTTTCATGCTTACAGGTCAGACATGGGATTGATTCTCTTGAGCTTCCTCTCATTCAGCACATGCACTTACCTGATCTAGACAGGCTCACTTCTTTATTAAGTGGTAGGTTCTTGCTATTTGTGCTTTAGTTTGGAAATCGTGATTCATATTTGCTTGCCTGAGACTCACTGTTGAGCATCTGTATATTTATTTTTATGGCATTATTCATTTCTCTTCATTGTATGAATTCTAGCTGATTTCTACTAATGCCTTTGATTTGCTTTGTCACAAAATATCCTATCTACAGGCACAGACAATTTGTTTTAAAGGTTAGATTGTTGCTCTATACTAGAATTCTAAACAAAACAGATAGTTGCTCTTTCTTTTAAATACAATTTTCCAAGATTTCAAGGTCAAATGACATTTTTTTCAAGTATGTGTATGGTTATCCATTTATTGAATGTGCAAAATTGGAACTTTTATGATCACTAATATTTTCTTCGCTTCTTGTTTGTTTGGGGTGGATACAATACCACCTTTGTGGTCTTCTTTTTTAATGTTGGCCTCAAGAGAATTATAGACTATGGAGATGACATTTTCTGAACAATAGCATATTGTGCATTCAGACACAAATAAAGTGAGGCCATTGCTTTGAGATATTGCTATAGCATATATATGCAAACAAGCCAAGTACTTCCATTACTTTATTTTTTATTGCTATTATAAGTATAAATTAAACAGTCATTTATGTAATACCCAAGGCTATAGCAATTATATAGTTCATTTGTATTTCCATGCATTATTTGGTTACTATTGCGATTGCTGAGACAAGTACTAATATCACCATTATTACTCCCTTCTTGTGAAATTCAACGAATGTGGTGTGGACACAAGCTTGAGTGCATCAGCAATCACGATATGTGTTGCATGAGTCCTTACCTGCTCAAGAGTATATGCAGTTCTAATTTTTCAGTTACGCTTAAGTTTCTAAAAGTTGAGGTGGGTTTTATTTCCTGAAAGTCAACGACCTACACTATTAGTTACTACATAAATTGTGCTGGATGATATACAAGAGTAACATTTGTACTTCAGTAAAATTATGTATTTAGGCTTAATAGAAAAAATATTCAATAAAATATGAACAGTTTTATAAGACAAGTAAAAAGGAGAGTTGCTCTCTGATTTCTCTTAATTGCTGCAGGCCTTAAGTTGCTCTTTGATTTCTCTTATATGCTGCAGGCCTTACAAATTCTTTCCAATAAGGACCTAGTGCCTATGATGTGATTAATATTCTAAACCATCTAATGGGCATCATATTCCTCTCACTTAGATTAATTAAAAAATAGTTGAATCCTAAATCATCAAACCATGAATCGATCTGTGGTTAAAGAAATAATTTGAGAATCAAATATAAACATTAGAATGTAACACTATTCATTAAGCTATTGCTCTCTAGGTTAAAACATAGACAATTGGATAAATCTCACAATTCACATTTAAAGCAATTGATGGATTCATAACAAAGTAAACTAGAGTTAATAATTGGAATAACATGAGAACACCATGACTTACTATGGATATTAGGTAGATAAATTGTGTAAGCCAGCACCAGCCAGCATGTCAAGTAAAAGTAGATGAATATACCATAACAGAAGACTTACACAGTTAGGATCTAAAAGCATTATACAGAGGACTACATATAGAAACTGTACCTTCTTGCTATCTACATGTTATAGTCGATTGCAAGGGCAGACATTCGTGCTACAATTAAGCAGAGATGGGACGTTTGTGCTACAATTAAGCAGAGACAGTAACAGGGAAGCTTGGTTTGGGTATTTGCACGCTTCTGTCCTGCTGTTGTAATTACTATTTAGTGGTCTTTGATTATAGCTTATATCAGCAAATTTTTTATGATTGACCAGTTCTACACCCTTGAAAGTCCTCACCAGATTTGGTGAAACTAACAGATTAACATATTGTCTGCTGTCTTCAGTGGCGCTAATGTTTTTCCCCATCTCTTCTTGTGATAACAGAGGCCACGTTTGACTGGATTATCATTACTTCACCAGAGGCGGGAAAGGTTTTTCTTGATGCTTGGAAGTAAGTTTAGGTTGAATTTACCAGTAAAGAGGGTTAATCTTGTCTGAAGTTCTTCACCTTATCATTTTAAATAACTAGACTATCTTCTTGACTAGTCCTTAGTACAGTTCCTTTGTTAGTTGAATAGGAGGATCACTATGACTATAGGCTATAGCCATTGGTAAGTTTACCAAAGACGAAAATGATTTATTTGATATTATGGATGGCTGGTCTGGAGAATATATCTGTGAAGTTGGCTTTAAAAATATAAAAAAATGCTGAGAAATTTACAAGATCTGATGTTAAATTTAGTCATTTTGTGTTGAACTTGTCAGTAAAACAAGTCATTGCAGTGTTTAAAAACGTTGTTGCTTTCTTGTGTAGACAAATCAGGTTTTTAAATTATGTTCTCAAAATGTTTGAGAATCTTATCTACTCGTTGAAGATATTTCATTTGACTTTCATAAGTTTGAGAAAGACCAATTGTATTGAGGTGCAAATACTTCCTATATAATATGGTTATTGGCATATGAAGTTTGATTATCCACTGAATTGATGTGTTTATGTGACAAATAGCACCTGCTAAGCATTACGATACAACTTAGGGAGATTCACACCCAAGAAGCTAGTTATTGAGGTGGGAGAACCCAAAGCTATATAAGTCCCACATCAACTCCCTATTAAACCGGTGTGGGACTCAAGTCTCATACCTTGCTATAGAATCATAACAAACCACCACGCTCTGCATCCGTCATCCTCAACGGCTATGTGCGCTAAACCATTTCTAACCCTGGGGCAACACTACAATATTGGCATCACTATCCATGACACGAAGGGCAGTGGGTGACTCTGATACCATTGATACAACCTAGGGAGAGTCACACCCCGAAAGCTAGTTGTTTAGGTGGGAGAATCCAAAGCTATATAAGTCCCACATCAGCTTCCCCATTAAACCAATGTGAGACTCAAGTCCCGTACCTTGCAATAGGATCATAAGATATTATCATCAACCCCAGTTCTGGTTGAACCTTCCATCCATCAACTGTATATTTTTTCCTAAATGAAGCATTGAACACTTGTATAAAAGACTCTCAGTTGATTGTCAGTATACACAAAAAGCGAGAGTCATTAGAATGTCTCCTGTTATGTGTGTACTTATGTTGTCAAATGAAATATTGAACTAAAGATGGTACGATAATTAGTTCCCCAAAATATGAAGTATTACTATATATGTTTTTCGTTACTGTTTATTTGTTGAAAGAAGCCTCAAATTCTTCAAGCTGTCTAAATGATCTATATTTACTTTTGCTCTCTCTGGTCCCACATACTTATTCTAATTTATTACTCAGAGCTGCTGGGACCCCATCTGTCAGAGTAGGAGTTGTTGGATCTGGTACAGCCAGCATATTTGATGAAGCTGTTCAGTCTTCAAAGCAGTATCTTGATGTGGCATTTTCACCATCGAAGGGTATTGAGTAAACTTCCCACTTGCTCTTTTGACATTTAGAAATAGCATAAGGCACACAGATGTGCATCAGGGATAACACTTGCATTTGTCATTCATTTAAATACCTTTTTTTCCTTGCAAACTGTTCCGCAGTAAAAAATTGACTGATGTTATGTTTTTGCCTGCCTGACTGAAAATTTCATTCTATTTGCATTTTCAGCAACTGGCAAGGTTTTAGCTTTAGAGCTTCCGAAGAATGGGAATGACAAGTGCACTGTTCTCTATCCTGCTTCAGCAAAAGCCAGCACTGACATCGGTGTGTGCATATTGCTCCATCTCTTTATGTTTCTGTCTCGCCTAATTCTCCCATCAACCTGATTTCATATAGAAATCTCTTTTTCCATGTATTCTCGTTCTGATTGTTCTGGTTCTGTAGGGATCTATAGTTTCTGCGGAGGTGCCTTTTTCTATTGTAAACCGTTATTCAGAAAAAAAATTAAAAAGGAAGAACAAAAGAAACATATTAACCACAAAAATCACAGCTCATTCCATTTCCTCATGGCCATAATCTGTACAAGAGTCTCATTCATCCGATATTTTGCAACTGTCTCACCTTGATAGTTCATGTTTAGTATGCAAATTTTCCTCGGAATACAGAAGTACTTTGAGTAGTTTTAAACTGACATATGGCTCCTTTATTTCAGAGGAAGGACTTTCTGGGCGGGGATTCGAGGTTACTCGGCTGAACACTTACACAACGGTATGATATTTCTCCATTGCCCAATTGGAGAAGAAAATTCATTTTTACTCACACGAGACCAGTGTGCTTGCAAATTTGGTAACACACACTTGCCCTGAAAAAGAGGGTCACTTGTCATCTTTTCCTGACATATGGTCAAAGTTCAGATAGAGCACCACATCTTGGATCCTTCTCTTGAGATAGAACTAATTAGATTTCATCCTGCTGCGTATAACCTTTCCATTTCTTGCAGGCACCAGTCAATCACGTTGATCAATATCTTCTTGAACTAGCACTCTCTGCTCCCGTTGTTGCTGTAGCATCTCCTTCTGCCCTCAGGTACAATGTTCCAAATTATTCATTTTTATAGCAAAAGTAGACAGATGACACGTTGATATCTAATATTGGCATAAGCAAGTGCACTAATTCTATAGCTGATGACTGTAATTCCACCAACATGCTAGAAAATATTAGACAGATGTTTCCGGACATAGTTCATTGAGCCAGGGAACAGGGTATGGTTCATTTAGAGGCTTTATTCTCTTTCTCCTTTCTCATTCCTTTTTCCTTCTGCTGGGTTATTTGACAGGGTATGGGCTAATCTTACTGCATCGAGACAGTGGGGACAATGCTGTTGCATGTATTGGGGAGACAACAGCTTCTGCAGCTAAAAAAACTTGGGTTCAGAAATATATACTATCCAACAAGTCCTGGTCTTGAAGGGTAACTTGTTGATCTAAGTCTCTTATTCTGTTTTTCTGATTTGACTTTTCTTCCTTTCTGGTTGTCCCTAATATTATAAAGTTACTTTGACTCTGTTCTGCAAGAAGAACAGTGCTACTTCCAATACAAAAACTGCTATTTTAGCATCTATGTTTGCCTCATGTAGTTGGTCTGATCTCTTTTGCTGTGAAGTAACTATTCACTGTCATATGGAAGGAGTTTGCTGTGAGAAGAGTATAAAGCATCAAATGGAAAACTATACTTCATTCTGGTCCTTGTCTTGATATTTTCTTTCTTCAAAAGTCGTATCTAGGGAATAGGGATCATATATTCTTTGTTTGTCCCTTCTAACCTGTGTAGTTTTCTATCTAAATTATACAATAAACCAGTGAGAATCATCCCAGATACCATTCATAAGACTTAGCTTTCTGCTGCATAGGGTTATCTCTTAGAAATTTTAACCTTCCTGTAACCATTCACAATATTATTTGTTCAACCTTTTCAATATTATGGAGCTCAATGTTATATGAGACTCACTTCTTTCAAAAGCTCACCTTCAAAACTCTACAGAAGTTCTAAGACACCCATCCTTTTCTATTCTTACCTATTTACCACATTTTTCTTGTGTCTTAATAGTGGCTCATAATTTTCCATAGTACTTTATTGAATTGGTAACTACTACTTCTGATGCTTCGATTTTATCATTACATGTTTGTTTTTTTGCTTCGGTTATTGTACTGTTTGTTTTTGCTACCGATATGGTTGCTTCACTATGGCATTTCCTTTCTTATTGGTTTTGATATGCTTTATTTGAGTAAAGGGTCTATTGGGAATAGTCTCTCTACCTTCACAAGGTAGTGGTAAGGCTGCGTGCACACCACCCTCCCAGACCCCACTTGTGGGAATACACTCGGTATGTTGTTGGTAATTACTACTACTACTGCTACTATTTTTTAAGGTAATATTTTAGTAAGTAGCTTTTAGTGAAGGATAACATTGTATTAAGTAACTTTA
>NW_006239109.1:941192-943667 GCF_000226075.1 Solanum tuberosum
AAGAGACTATTATTCTCCTTGCTTGACTCTCTTTGAGAATATTGTGTATATTAGATAGAATCAATTACATAGATATTATTTATTTGTAGTTATGTCTTTCCTAATTTTGACTAGATGTCTGTATAAACACTCAATTGCTCAGTGACTTGGCAAGTACAAGTTTAATTTGAATATTTGTGTTTCATCCTTCTACAACTATATCAAATAAAAATCAGACTAAATTTAGGCCAAATGTTAGTACTGTAAGTTATTCCATTGAGAAAGCTCAAGCATTTAGGAGCTAGGGTTGAGTGGCTTGGTGAATGATCATGCAGAATGTGGTGGATAATCTTTCTTGTCAAGCACCAGATTTCAAGTGTCAGGTTCTTGGCTTTTCCCTAACTGCTAATATGAGTACTTGTGATAGAACCCGGTTCTCAATTGGGGCAAAGACCATATGCTGATATGCTCATTGACCCATGGGAGTATTACCTCTCCTGCTGACTCTTTTAGGGATGTAGTGAGATATCTAGGAGGCAGGGACTATATATTGGTTTCCACTTTCCGTTATGTGTTTGTCAGTTACGCTTAAATTTGATCTACTTGATGCTATGAGGTCACATGATGCAGGTGGGTAAGCAGCGTTCTGGAAGCATTAGAAGTTTACGAGCAAGTTCAAAAGGTCTAAAGATTCGTGCAGTGTGGCTCCTGGTATTTTCTGGTAAAAAAGGTTTTCCAAGTTCATATTATTCATCACAGGCCATAACACAAAGACAGACATGTTTAAAATGATTGATGTGCATGTCTCTCTAATATAGTTTATATATGTTACTTACAGTAATAGCTGCATCTTCACACCTCGGCTAAGAGGACTCTGGTTCCACTCCATTGGCATCTTTGCTATGACAAAGCTGATTAAGAGCTTTTCATACTTGCAGCTTCAACACTGTGAAGTATTTTGAGATCTGTGTCATTTCTGTGTAGAAGCGTAGAAGTGTAGGATCTAATTAACACAGCTTATGAGGAGACAGTTTTTGTCGTGCGGAGGTGTTCCCCACTTGTCTAGCCAACATTTTTTGTGAGGTAAGGCTGTCTTCCTAGCATAGGATCTTTCCACTGTAATTGTTCCATATGTAGATATATCCCCTTATTTTCGCTTTATATTTTCTGTAATATTTACATGGCTTGAAGCTTATTGTCTTCAGAATTGACAAAAGCCGGTCTCCTCCCGGTTCATACTCCCAACACAAATTTCCTCAAAGAGAGACATCAAGGCTAAATGTATTTATCTAATAGTAGCCATATTCCTTATAGTGCATAATGTGTTGATTTTTGTGTTCTTAATATACTTCTATTACTGAAATCCCATGCTCCATTTGAACTATCTGCATGGAATGTGGTGGCAGCTCATAGTTTTGCACCATAGTAACATAAACAGCTATATGGAGGGAGAGCTAACTCATCCAAACATCTTATGTTATTGATGTCTCGGTTCTTTTTATGGTTCAGATCCTAAATAATATGGGATTAAAATTGACCAACCCACATATTCACCTGCTGCATAATGCTTTGAAGTTTTTAAACAATTGTTGTTTGCTCCCATTTTTCTGAAGCTACATAGATTGAGAATTTTGCCTTTGCAACGAATAAATCATGGCGAGTATCACGCCAAAGGGTGTGGTCCAGTGGCAAATGAATTGGCTTGAGAACAATGAGGTCTCAAGTTCAATGTCTTATTTTTGGTGGACAGAGTTATCTGATACCTATAATTGTGTATCTGTGGAATTAGTCGAGGTGTGTGTGTAAGTTAATCGATACTTGTTGCTGGTGGGCGGCAACACATATCTGTGGAACTAGTCAAGGTGTGAAAGCCGGCCTACACCATTTGTTATTTAAAAATAATAAAAATTATTGCTAGTACTGCACGCTCTAATAAAATTAACAGTAGTGTGTTAATATAATTTATTCTTTGTAGGCTGAAATTCTTCTTGAGCTAGAATTGGGTTACTTTAGTTGTTGGTGGGGTGGGAGAGTGTGAGATTTGTTTAGTTCCAAATTGCTCTAATTCCGACCTCACTTACTGTGAATATTATATTTGGTAATTAGTTGAAATTATATAAAATGATAATTAGGGGTACTACTAAGTACTATGTCATATGGTGAAGCATCCTCCTTCAAAGCACGAGGGTTAAATTTTTTTGTTCTCAATGTTGATTCAGACATAGGGTGTGTTTGATATGAAGGAAAATATTTTTCGGAAAATGTTTTTTAATTTTTTATGTTTGGTTGGGTAAAATGTTTTCCAAATCAACTCATTTTCCTTGAATTCAAGGAAAATGACTTTCCTTCAAAACTTAAGGAAAACATTTTTCAAAACTTTTCTCCAACTTCAAAGTATAGTTTTTTTGTTGAAAAAATAAATTTAAAGCTTATTTTTAAAAAATAATTTTCAAATTCAATTTTTTTATTTTTTTACCCACCCTCACCCCAACCCCC
>NW_006239109.1:944178-955974 GCF_000226075.1 Solanum tuberosum
CCGATCCCCCCACCCCAAAAAAAATTAAGTTTATTTTTAAAAAATATTTTCAATTTCAATTAAAAAATTATTTTCTACTCTCTAGTAAAAAAAAGAGATATTTTCTCAAAAATAATTTCATTCATAAATCAAACACAAAATCTTTTTCGAAAAATATTTTCTACTCACCAACCAAACATGAGAAAATAAGTCAAAAATCTACTTATTTTTCAGGAAAACATTTTCCTTCGTACCAAACACACCCATAATCTTCAACTTTTTGGAGATTAAATTTTGTGTATTTAAAGTATACAAAAACCTTATTAATCATAATTAAATTCAAAATATGGTTAACAGATAATCCAAATCGACTAATATAACAACACATCATTAAACTCCATATTGAGATGACAAACTCCTCCTTCCCAACAACAAACATACAAATTACAAAGACGTTTTCCACTTTTACATCAATAACCAAAAAGAAATATGGCTTACAAGAAAATGTCAAAGTTGTTTACAGACCAACTCTGGATAACTATTTTTAGTAACGTGGACAATTAATATTAGACAAATGAAGTAATGCCTAGGGGATATTCAACTAAAATCTTGTTTAGAACGGACGATATGACTAAATTATTATAATTCTAACACTAGAAAATTATTGAGCCGTCCACTGCATCAAATGCCTAGGAAATATTCAACTAATTTAGGGAGTTCATTATAAACAAAACAAAATAGTGAGTGAATCCAGCAACATTTTGTTTAGAGATTTCCAAATAAACAAGAACAAAACCATCATTAATATTTAATAATATTGGCCGGACACAAAATTTAAATTCTTAAGTCATTTATTTAAATGTGTCAATATGAATATTCATACTTGTTATCGTCATTTCTCACACAAATTAAAAATGGTTAAAACATCATATTTCTACTTCTTTTTCCTAACCTTATTAGCTTTATCTAATTTAGTGCATTGTTATAAACCTAAAAGCCTAAAGCCAATTGGTCATTATTTCAAACAAAACTTAGAAAAATTTACTACTAATAATCCAGAATTTAATAGTAGTAGTAGTAGTAAATTTGTATCACAAAGGACTTCACCAGTACATTTTGGGACTCAAAATTCACTCAAAGAGAGTGATAAAATAGAAAAATTGCCTGGTGAACCTGAAGGTGTAGATTTTAACCAGTATTCAGGATATGTTACAGTTGATTCTAGTGCTGGAAGAGCTTTGTTTTATTATTTCGTCGAATCGCCTTCAGATTCTGCTTCTAAGCCTCTTGTCTTATGGCTCAATGGAGGTACTTAGTTTTTTTTTTTTTTTTAAAGTATCGTAATTCACCTTTGTTATACTTTGGAGTCATTCATACCTTGATGTTTGTAAATTATCTCGTACTTGTATTGACTTTAACGGAAATACAATGTGGACTAGGTGGATTCCGCGTGTCAATATATATACTTTGGTAAAAAGGTCAAATTTACTCTGCTTTTGACTATTGTTTTTAAAAACATCCTCCTATAAACTTCATCTTGGAGCTCCATTAGAATAGTGAGAATTAAATACGAGATGATTTGCTGACGACAAGGTTATGAATAGTGTAACATAGAGTACCACTTAGTAATTTCATATAGTGGTAAAATAGAATGTATCTTATGTCGTGTTTTTTTGTGTGTGAATGAGGTTCGATCCCATGATCTTTGGGTTAACTAATGAATGAGAAATGAAGAGACTTTGTCCATCATGTCCTTCGAAGATCACCTGATAATTGTGTATTTAAAATCCTCAAACTCTTCTAGATATGTTTTCTCGTGAATTTGACTTTTTTTAGAGTGGTATCAGAGGTCTATTTTGAAGATTACATATAGAATAGTTCGTCTTCCCTTAAAACAACGTACATGCTCTTGTGCTATTTTTTTGTTCTCAATCATCTAAAAACAACCAAGAGTCTTTCGGAAACAACGTCTCTACCCTCACAAGGTAAAGATAAGGTCTGCATACACACGATCCTCCCAAGATCTCACTTGTAAGATAATACAGAGTATATCGTTGTTGATCATCTAAAATACATTGTTGTTACAAGCAGGGCCAGGTTGTTCCTCACTTGGAGGAGGTGCATTTGGTGAACTTGGTCCATTTAGAGTTAACAAAGATGGTACTCTACAGAGGAATCAATTTTCATGGATTTCTGGTGAGTCACTCAAAGAAATTAAAGTTCAAATTTAAGTCATTGCTTTTACAACACAAACTAATAGTACTAATAAATTTAACATTTCATTCATCAAGAGGCCAACATAATATTTCTCGAATCACCTGCTGGCGTTGGATTTTCATATACAAACACAAGTTCTGACTTCAATTTTAGCGGAGACAGAACAACAGCTCGTGATTCTTACACCTTTCTAGTCAATTGGCTCGAACGTTTTCCAGAATATAAAGCTAATGACTTTTACCTTATTGGAGAGAGCTACGCGGGACATTACGTCCCTCAACTTGCTCAGCTTATACTTCAGCATAACAATAACTCAAACAAGACTATTAGTACTATAAACTTGAAAGGAATTGCTGTAAGTTTTCTCATCTGATCAACATCTATGCGACAAAATTATCAAAAAGATTCTATTAGCTACAAGCTATTTAATTGTTTGATGGAATTCACATGTCAGATTGGCAATGCCTATGTTGATTTTGAAGCCAATATGAAAGGAACAACAGAGTATTACTGGTCTCATGCACTAATTTCAGAGGAATTATACAACAAAATCATATCAACCTGTAATTTTTCTTCTCCATCATCTGTCTCCAAGAAATGCAACGCGTATTTAGACCAAATCGATGAAGAAACTGGAAATATCTTCATCTACAACGTCTACGCGCCATTGTGCAACAACGGATCACCCTCAAGTACCTCAGTAAGTAAATGTTACATCATTTTTAGTCCTCAATATCTTGAAAAAATTAGAGAAATGTTGATTTAAACTAACTTTTCGTGGTGTTTTTTTCTTGTTTATAAATAGATATCGGATGTTGATCCATGCCTTCCGAATTATATTCAGTCTTACTTCAACATACCAGAAGTTCAGAAGGCGATGCACGCGAACGTTACTAATCTTCCTTATCCATGGGAAAGTTGCAAGTATAAGGCTCTTGATTTAGTGAATAAAACAACTTATTTTTCTACTTATTGTATACATTTCTAAGCATAATTGTAACACTAATCATAAATTTTCTTTTTATTGAGAACAGTAACACACTTAATCTCAACTGGAAAGATAGACCATTGAGTGTCTTGCCACTTTTACATCAGTTGATGAAGAGTGAATTAAGGATTTGGCTGTATAGGTAAGTATTTAATAGAAAAAATTTACTCCCCCGTCTCAATTTGTGTGGCCCCTTTCGGATTTCGAGAGTCAAACAAGTTTTCTGTGACCATGTTTTTTTCATACATGTAAAGATTTTAATCTGTCATGTTTGAATTCACGGTCAAAATTGAAACGTTTGACTCTTGAAATTTGAATTGTGACGTATAAATTGAGACAGAAGGAGTATACAATTTCATTCATTCCTTAGTTTATCATACATTATTCAAGATAACATAATGTGGTATGAAAATATATTTTGCAGTGGTGACATGGATGTTGTAGTGCCAGTGACAGATACAAGATATGCTATAAAGAAGTTGAATTTATCAGTTAAGACATCTTGGTACCCTTGGTACTTACAAGGAGAGGTAAACACTCATCATTAAAAATATTTTCATTTTTAATTATCGCGTTTATGGAAATCGGAGATTAAAGATAGGGGTCAGATAGACAGTGAAAGCTCAGATAGCGAATGAAACTACATTTAATGTTCTTCATAATGAGCTAAAATAGTTGCGGATACAGAGTTAGCACTACCCTGCTTTTGTCCTGTATCTTACCTTCTTATTGTTATTTGGTTGCTAAAACGGTCTAATTAGTCATAGTTTCCTTTCCCCAAAGGGTTGGTTAGCCTTGTTGTCATCCAACTTGAGATCGATCAGATAAGCTTTTGCTTCTTTTTTTTTTTATACCACTCGTTATTATAGTGATTCATTCATTTGCTCACTTGTTCAAATGTTGACACTACTTACGAAGAATTCTGCATACGCCTCTATGTGCAGGTTGGTGGATATGTAGAAGAGTATGAAAACTTGACATTGGTAACAATAAGAGGAGCAGGGCATTTTGTTCCAACGTATCAACCAAATCGAGCTTTGGCTTTTTTCTCCCATTTTCTTAGTGGAAAGCCTCCCCATAAAGTATAACAACATTACAATGGAAGAATATATATTTGCCTTGTCTGCCGAACAACAAACAATATTCTAAAATAGACGTTACTAGAAGAATCACTATTTTTCCATCGAAATTTAATGTTTACCGGTTATTTCCATAGATATTTTGATTGGATCGGTAAAACACAAACGCATAATAGAATGTAAAATCGACCATCATTTGGGCCTACAATTAGCGAGAGATCACCCAGTTGGCGGGCTGAAATACTTCAACTTGTTGGGCTTTTAAATCACATACAGGCCTATGTTTGTTAGCCCAAGGAATATAAGAGGGGTTTTACTCTCTCCTTGTTTTTTTTTTTATGTTTGGTACGTAAGTAAAATATATTAATATTATCTCACGATCTGCGTACATCCTATTTTCTCCAAATCTCATTTGTGAGATTAATGTACTAGGTATTTTGTTAGTGTTGGAAGGTGGGAAAGACATAATTAATATGAAATATCAGTTGTCGAACTTGTTTTCTTGATTTTCACTAGGAAAGTCATTTTTTCTATTTTTAAGGGAATTGTTTTTGTTAATAAAAATATATGTTGACTAATTGAATATGTTAAAAATGCAAAACGTTTTCTTGAAAAATATTTTCCTCGATTCGATATGTCTAGTTCCTTCATAAGAGGTTCTTAAAGCATGCACAATTCGAAATCATGTGCACAAAGCACACGAGCTCCTCCTACTCATTTTTTGCAATATAGGAGCTCTCAAAATTACAAATTTTTAATTCTTCTTGTCTCATTTCTTGTTTTTCTCTTCAAAAGATATTGAGTATAACATCCTTTTACTTTGAGACACTATCTTGATTTATACGAAAGATACTTCGGATCGTAACATTTAATTATATACATCAATAATATAAAAAATATATTATATTAATATAGTTTAGTTATAGTATGTTAATAAAAAATTATAAATAATTTAAAATTAATTAAACTATGCGTAAACTGATCTGAATATCACTATATGATAGTCCAAGAAAAAGCACATGCATGAAGATGGATGCCCTTGTGATTTCTTTTGAGTATTGTCGCTATAATTAGGCATGGATCCCCACAATACTTTTGTTACCTTTCTTACTTTATTTTAACCTTTTTTTTCTTTAACTTTTTCCTTTTTTTGTTTATATTGGACCACACAACACGATCCGGTTCCCCTTCATTACCCCTTCCCTCTATTTCGTCAAGTGCACGTCTAGATGAGAGACATGTGTCTTATTTAAAATTTAAAGGTCAAGATTATATTATATTAACAATCATAACCATAGTTAAGTCAATTAATTTTAGAAGCCTACTCTCTAAATTTAGTAAGAATTACAATATATTCCATACAAAATTTGATATTTATTAATATTATTAACTTCATCTTAAATTTTTATAATTTGATATTTATTGATATCATTAATGTCATCTTATATTTTTATTATAAGATGAAATTAATGATATTAATAAATATATCAAATTTTGTATGGAATATATTGTAAAGCACAGTAATGTTGGTCATATATCGTTACCCACCTATTCGTAAAATCCAATTCTTATTAGCATCTGCCCAACAAATTAAAAGAAAAAAAAAATAGAAAAGAGAGAGTAAAGAAGAAACTGTAAATGTGTCTGAGGAATTAAAATTCTTCTTCGTCATTTATATATCTCGAGAGGAAATTAAATACATAAATAGCAAAAACTGATTTTCAAAAGCTATTAACTAATATGGTGAGAAGTAATTTTTATATTTTAATATTTAAATATACAAATTTAAGATGAACTAATGATATTAATAATTATTAAATTTTGTATGGAATATATGGTAATACTTACCAAATTTGGAGAGTAGTTTTTTAAAATTAGCTGACTTAACTATAGTTATGATATTTGTTAATATAATATAATTTTGACATTTAAACTTTAAATAAGACACATGTCTCTCATCTAGATGTGCACTTGACGAAATGGAGAAAAGAGGTAATGGAGGGGAGCCGAATCCACACAACACTTGTTAAGATATATAATCAACATCCCATCTTAATACAACATGACTTGAATGTTTATCGTAAATAGTCTTTCTACTTTCACAAAATATAAATAACATAACATAAACATTATCATGTTCAAATTCCTTTTATAAAATTATGTTGAATATATTTATTGTATTTGACAGTTAAATTAATGAAGTGGAAATATTAAAGGAAGATTCTAAAATAAAAGTGTCAGAACAAGTCAATTCGTACACAAAAAATGGTCTCCCAAAAGTTATTTACCAAAATTTCTAATTCTGCAAAATTTAGAAATGTGACCCATAAATCGAATCAATTTCTGACTCTATTGAGTCTGGACTCTGGAGTACGTACACTTCTCTCTTTTATGAAGGTGAATATATGTTTTTGAGAGTCTTTAATTATTTTCATTTTATAACTATCACATCGAAGCTAAAATTTAAAGTTTATGAATCTGAATATAGAATTTATAAATATTTAAAAAAATTTAAAATAAATACAGAGTTTAAATCAAAGTTATTGAGTTTGTCGACACTCTCCCTCCATCTCTGACAACGATGGTGTTTGAGCTGACTTATGGGCAAACGCCAAGGGAGAAGCCATCTTTAGGGGGTCGATATAATTAGTTTTTTCGAACTCTATATTTGTATTAACAAATTCATTTAATAAATATAAAAGATTAATCTAGAATTCAGAAAGCAAAAAAGATTGTTATCCAAAACTCATAACCTAAAAACTATTAATATTCCGCCTCTACACAACTCGACGACTAATTTGTTAAGTACTTATTACCTTTCATTTGTACAGATATCAGGTTACTCAACTTTCCAATAATTAAACATACGAAAAAAATTATCTAGTATTTTTTTTCTTTATCAATTTTAAACTATCAACACATGAAATGTTTTCCATTTCATTAACCATATCATCATGTTTTTGAATATACATATGTGACTTGTTGCACAATAGTGCCCACAAGCACTTAATCATAGTTATTCACATGTTTCATTTCATAATTGTTGAATGTTGAGACTTCATTTTCCCCATCAGAAAACTATGATTATGTCTTTAAAAACTTAATGGATGAGTCTCATTAGATTCCTTAAAATTCTTAGAATGTTTTATATCAAATCAAGAATTATATAAACATTATTAAGATAGCTAAGAGTTGATGTTGATTAAGATAAAGCTACAGGTACCAATAAGGGTTGTGGTGGAGTCGTAAGTACCTCTTCATTCTTAACCAGATATCTCGAGTTCGAGTATCCCTAAGTACGGACTCGCCTTTGTTAGAGAGTGTTTTAACTCCGATGTAGACTTTTCGGCATAATTCAGATTTAGTCGGACTCTAACGGGTTCGGTAAAGGTACAAGTTCCCAAGTTGGATAAAAAGTACATAGCTTTTGATTGTACCACATAAATGAAAAAAAGGTATAGCTTTTTAGCATGTGGTTGATATTTGACCTTTTATGATAACAACAACAGTGCAATGTCACTGTTCTTTTTTCTTCTAATTTTTTTTTCTTCTGTTTTATGTCTTCTTTCTACTATATATTATTACTATTATAAAGTTAAAAATCTCCAGAAACTCATGAAGATGAAAGGACATTAATTGGGACCTCTAAATATAGTAAGGACCACACTTACCAATTAGTACTACTTATTTTGACTTTCATTACAAGTGACTAGTGTGAGTATGAACCCTTTTTTCCCATCTCTTGTTTTTTTCTTGAATTTTCTCCTATTTTATCTTGAATTTGCTATAGTTTTTTGTGGTCCCTCCTACTCATCAGGGCCTGACACTTGCCTCGATGGTCGGGTGCATGTAAGTGGTTGCACGCTTAAGGACTTCTTTTTTTCTTTCAAGATTAGTTGATTCGTTAGGTGATGAGTATGAGTTGTTATACACCTTTTTAGCAGAATTTGACTTTCACGATGTCTTAATCAATCAATACCATTTTGAGAGATGTAAGTTAGCTTGCATTTTGACATCGTAATTCGGCTTTCGATTCAAATGCGTTGGGGGCACCTACATTTTGCACGACTTTAACCACTAAGTTATCTCTCTCAATTGCTTCAAATTGTATTAAAAAAAAAGTTTAACTATTACTAGCACAAAAATCATATTTAACCTAGCTATAAACTTATATTTTCGACGTTGCTCATGACCAACACCCTTTGTGGGATCTAAGTTAGCTTGCAGTTTGACACAACAACCCGAATTCCAATTCTCCCGCATCGCCAAATCGACTTAACAAAAATATAGCTCACTTGAATGATTAAAATTACTAAGCTATTTTGACCAAGATCTACTGTAAAAAAAAATTGGCCTTTTGGATATCACAACTAATTTTAATGTCTTAATTGTAGTATGAGAGATTTTTAGTACATATTATGTTCTTTTTTTTTCTAAATTGGACCAAGGAGAGGAGTAAAATAACTAAAAAAAAATGTGTCTAGATAATTTTTGGCAATGGTCCAACATCTTTAACTTTTCTTTTCTAATGAATTATACTTTGCTAAAAGGAGAAAAGACGTGGAGAGGCTAAAGGAAAAAATAAGACTGACAAAAGTATTGAAAAGAAAAAGAGAAGCTTTAATGGAAGAGAGGTACAATAAAAAAAAATTATGATGGGAAACTATATATGATCAATTAGTGTGGATAATATATGACACACAATCACAAAATAAAATTAAAACAATTATATTACTGATAATACTATGAACACTAAAGTCCGGTACGTCTCCACCTTGTTTTTCGTTCGATTTTATATAGATTTTTTGATTGAATCAGTGGAAAAAAAATTCAGGGGAAAATTTTTTCTAGTCACCATATGTTCTCTTAGTAAGTTTATTCGATGAAAAATGAACAGAAAAATCACATTTGATAACATAAATTTTCTAGTAATTTGTGGTGAAAAAGACATTTATTTCTAATAATGGTGGAACGTTCTTTCCATTTTTAATCCACAATTTTGAATTCAAATTCTTAAAGTTTTTTTTTAAAAAAAATTGATAGAAGGTGTTTCCTTCATTAGTAGGCCTTTGTACGACAGATATTTAAATTAATCTGATCAATAAAGATCAAATTCCAAAAAGTTATTTTACAAAAAAATTCACCTGTAGGTTTTGAAGAAAAAAAGAAACTTTATGACTTTTAAAAAAAATCTGAATCAATTAGATCAATAAATATCAAAAATCAAAATATTAATTAAAAGAAATTTGACCTTTAGTTTTCGAAAGTAAAAAGATATTATGGTATTTTTTTATTTGTCATCTAATGTTTGATATTCATATCAAAATCTTAATTATACTTGAATATTTATTCCGCAAAATTTTATATAAGTGAGTAACGTTGTCGAGACTCAAATCCGAGACCTTAGGATAGTGGACAGCGATTCATTATTTAGCAAACACGTGGTGGGGTGCAATGGTATGGTCCTTTGTGGAATCATAACATTTGTACTTAAGATCATATACTATATACTATTAAATTCTAAGTCAATTAAATCAGAAATATAGTACCTTATGATGACATTTAGGTGAAATGTCAATTTAGACAACTATTCTATAATTAATAATCTTTGCATGAAGACGAATTTGTCATTCTGCTAATTGTACCCTTTTTTTTTTAGTTGTTATCTGGTGAGCCTACAAATCTAGGACAACTTAAATACAATACTTCTTTCTAATAGAAAAATAATAATAAAGTTTCACTAGTACGACTTTGTATTATAATAAATTTAAGAAAGATCGTACTTGATACTCCTTCTTCTCATCAGACAAATTATTTCGAGTTTGTTGAACATTAATTTTCTTCATTTTCTTTTCTAATCATCAAAATTATTTCATTGCTATTAATTCACTCTCTTATATATGTTCTGAAATTCTCCAATTCAATGGAATAGGGCTTACCTTTTTTTAATTATTATTGTATCTTATTTTCGATGAAGTATTGTGTTGAGTCATTCCAAAAATAGAATCAATTGTTTACCTTACGTTTTAGAAATCCTCCAGAGCTAAAATTAAGACTGATTAACGCTCTTATCCATTTGAGTGAATGAAATTACTTCAGCTCGGATGTCTTTTATATTTTAGGATGTTCATTGTCTTTTTCCTTGATTTTTCTTTTGGCTGCAATGAGTAGTGTTTTGCCAACTGGGATAATTGGATTTGTTGAAATAGTATAGCTGTGTCTAGGAATTAGATTGAGACATATATGAAATGATTTTTTTTTTTGTAAAAAGACATTTAGTACCTTTTTGTGTGAAAAGGGGGTTAGGTCAGTATACTTAATAAAATTTAAATTAGTCATATTAACAATTTTCAAACTTAGAAAATATGAAATTTCAGATATACATGTTTGAAGTTTGGTCTTAGCAAAACGGCTTCAATTGCCTATCAGGCAAAAATATTGGAAGTTTGTTGTCAAATTTCATATGTGAATTTTGTAATTTTTGATAACGTATGTTAATTTGAAGTTGATTTTGAAGTGACTAAATTTACAAAATATTATGCACTCCTCCCACCCACCCACCCACCACACACACGTAGAGCCACACAAAATAATTATAATTACTAATAAAACATGGTAGCTGGTTATATTGCTTATCAATCAGCTGTCTTTTTATGTTTATCTTGGGGGATTAATGATATAGCATCCAATCAAATTAAGACAGTAACATGTGTTGTTACTCTATAAATCATTATTTGTTTGTGACTATTTTTACAAATTATTGAAAAGATGAGATCAAGATTCATCTACAATCATACATTATTATTGTTCATTAGTAATCTAATCTTAATCAACTTGTTTTAATTATATCTTTACATAGTCAAATTATGAGCATGAGTTGACAAACCAAGTACTTATAAGTTATATGTAACATCTCGCAAATTGAAATAACTAGGACGGAGTTAATAATTGGAAATAGTCGTTTTTGGAAAGAATGAAAATCTGGAAATTTTGTTAAGTTAGAATAAGTTGAGTTTTGGTAAACTTCAAACGGCCATAACTCCTATCTCAGGATGATTTAGGTGTACTTCCAGATATGGTAGGAAAGCTCTTGGAATAATCTTTCCAACGCCGCCAAGTTTGCATGATTCCGAGTTCGTATGAGTGAGATATTCCCTTTGGAAGTTGGGATGTTCGAATAAGGAAAGTCCAATCCGGATTTCGGAAGGGTAATTTAGCCTTTTCCTTACCCAATTGTTTTAATTCATTTTTAGGAGTTTAATTGGGGTAAAGTCAGATTTTAGTCAGTTTAGAAAAGTTGAAGTTCACGCTAGGGCTTGGAGAAAAGAGAAAAGAGGAGAAAGGAGAAGAAAGCTCAAGATTCGCTAAGATCGTGCAATTTGGTTGTGGATTTCGCCAAGGAATTAATCTTACAAGGTATGTGAGGCTTTCGTAACGTTGGGTTCGTTCACCCACGTGCCAAACATATTTATTTCAGTGTGAATTCTTCCTAAAAGAGTTTGAAAGTTGATGTTCTTGATATCTATTCTTGAA
>NW_006239109.1:956439-984151 GCF_000226075.1 Solanum tuberosum
AGTTTGTTATTGCATTTTGTTTAACGAACTAAGTTGTTTTCTACTGTTTTAAAGGCTTTCTATATATTGCATGTGTTTTATTGCTTTATATTGAGTTAAGTTATTCAGGAGGTGAGTAAAGCCAATGTAAGTGTTCCTTTCAGATTCCTTTCAAGCTTATGTTATGTTTAGTTTCCCTCGCATACTCGTACATTCAATGTACTGATGCCAGTTGGCCTGCATCTTATTATGATGCAGACGCAGGTAACTAGGATCAGCATCAAACGCCTCGTTGATCCAGTGGAGCACTCAGAGTCAGTTGGTGAGCCTCATTGCATTCCGGAGGACTCTTTTTATCATTTGCTTTCATAATTTCATTGTTAGGATGATTGTGGGTCTTGTCCCGACATCCCTCTTTGTTTTAGAGGCTTCATAGACAGTTAGTAGTTCAGTTGTCTTTACATTATCATTTCATGTGTTAAGACTCGAGTACCAGCCACGTCCGGGGTATAGGCTCGGGGCGTGACATTAGAACACCCAAAAAAAAAAAGATTATTGTATAATTGTTTGATCATGGTCTGTTTCCTAATACAAACACATATGTTGGTGGACTAGTTATGAATTATGAATTTAATAGAGGGCGGAGAGACTGATGAGTTTTTAGATTGTCAAGCTTCTAAAAAAAATACGTATAATAAGTGAATCTCACGTTGGAAATGAGAAAAAAAGTGAAATTTATAAAAATATAACATAAATTTACATGATACACGTATTTTTAAACTCGATAATGGCTTAGCCAACTAGATAAATATGTACATCCTGTTGGGTCAAAACTAGATAATATGTGTTATAGGTTTACATATGTAGGACTAGTTAGGAATTTTAAACACTTGAACTACTACAAAATAAAATATTAAATTTGTCTAGTTCCTATGAGATACAGAATCTAATTCTTAAAGAAGTGGATTAATAATTAGTACATTTTAAAAAGTAAGCATTAAAATATTGGGGATTAAATTTGTTTGTATTGGAGTAGACATAATTTATTTTCACCCATAATTCACAAAAGAGTATCCATATTCATCAATGTCTGTTAGTGCATGACTATAACATTTTTCTATTTTGGTCAAACATGAGATTTGTCATATACGACTATTATCAATTAGGAGTTAAATAAATGTTATATGTATATATATAATAATTAGTAATCAATGAAGGTTCCTGTATCCCAAGTGTCTTTATAATTCTTGGATGCATCTAGTATAAATTAATTATGAATCTGGTCCCCAAAGTTTTGAGATCTAAGATAAAACAGAAATATGAAAATAGAACATTATATCATATTATTATTATTATATATAGAAACACTTTGATTGATTTGAAAATCGAAATTGGGATATTGTGATACATCATGATTAATTGCTATGTATTATAATTAACAAGATCTTTTATAAGTACAATAAGATCTCGTGCATTAAAATCTCTTTCGTGGGGTTAAGGCAAAGATTTCAGACACAAGAATAAGTATCACGAGTTTAAATTTATCCTTAACTGATAGTAGTTACTTATTGCCTATATGAATCTTGTTCTTCTATTATGCCCTATCTGTAGCTAAGTCTGTATTGATACAAAACATTTGAAGGTTTTTTGAAAATTGAAATCAATTCCTTTTCATATGATTTTTTTTAGGTATACATTGTCGTCTTCTTTTAATACTTCACTTACCATACATAGTTACATACGTACAAATGGATGCATTTTTAGATCGATACAGAACATGTCCAACCCATTTCAAGAAACCTTCTCACATTTTATCCTTTCCATTTTGACTATAGATTTTCCAGGTAAAATTTGGGGGGAAATTTGGCAAACAGTGTTTGTTCATACAGTTTGCCATTAATTTGACAAATATTTTGGCAAATAACCCAAATTTCCAAATACTAGAAAAAACTAGTATTTGGGCCAAATTCTACACCAAAACTTTTATCTTTTAACAAGAAACACCCTCTATAGTAGTTGTTTGCATTGTTTTATATAATTTTTTACGTAAACATCAATATTCAGTGAATATGAAAGTGATGATATGGTTATTGATGAAAATGATGAACAATCGGCTTAGGGTAACAAAGTCACGTGCTATGTTATACAAACCTATGGTTAGTTTTGATAGTTTTTAAAACTTATGAGTATAAATCATATTTCTTAAAAAGGTGAAATATATTTCTCAAATACTATGGTCAAACACATGGTGAAATTTCACCCAAATAATATTTATAAAAAATATTTGGAAATCTATGGTCAAACGCTAGCTTAATGTATGCCACTTGCACCTTGCCATGAATGTGGTCATTTCTACTCTTGTCCAATCTAATACAATCGGACATACTTTATTTTAACTTCTGTATCTCCACAATAGTCATTTTGTAACTATGCTAATGTTTACAGTTTAATATTCACTATCATATAATATAATCGATCTTATAATTATCACTTGTATAAGTTAAATCATTTTTTAATTAAAAAACAACATTTTAGACAGCCGCTTAAGCAAGGTTAGTTTATTGGGAGTAGTTTTAATTTTAATTAAAAAAATGTACTTTTGTCCCCCAAAAACTTAGCGTGCACGGAGACAATGATGTTTTCCCTCGTATATTTATTACTAGAAAAAAACATATATAGTTCAGTAATATTCAATCTTCTTGAATTATAATTCTACAGCAATATACATTATATTAATTAATCCCCATAGCTAGTTACGTACGCTAACAAAATCATATACAAATAATAGAATATTATGTTAGATCAACTCCTTTTAGTCATGACTTATTGGTCATATTGAATAACTGATTCATTAATAGATCTTTCTCGATAATTCATTTAACATTTTTTTTCACCGTTTTATTTCAAAGGAATAAATTAAAATCGAATTCACTCTTCAAGAAACTGTGATATCATTTTTTATGTGTGTATATATATATATATATACTTGTCTTTTATCCATGAAACATGGCCTAATTATCCAATTAATTAACAATAATACTAAAGTAGAAAGCTTAATGAAATATTATTAGTGGTTTAATTTTGAGTAAGTCACGTGCTGAGAGCGTGGTATGTCCATATATATGATTGCTCAGTCTGTCAGCACCCCTAATAATGTTACCCACCTCTCCATGTGTATTTATCATGATGATCACCTTCTTTTAATTATACTATAAAATATAAATTAATAATTATTCCTTTTTGGTAATATAATATAATTTATTCTTCAATTAAGTGTCTCTTTTAATTTTTGGGTAGATGAGTGTCAGTAATTAATAACTTCATAAATTTAATAACACAGAATATAAAATTACCTTTTCAAATATTAGATTTACTAATGGTCTTTTCGAAAGTCTATCAAAAATCGTTTCAATTCTTAAAGATAGTTTCTTTTTTGTTATTGTAATTTGCATACATTATATACTCTTTAAATCTCACTTATAAACGTAGAATTACAATGAATATGTTATTGTAATGGCCTTCAATGACATTTTGACACCTTGATAATGAGGCGATTCTTTGTCAGTTCAAATAAGAGATAATTATTATAATTAGCCATTCAAAATAAATGTGAATTAGTTATTTGATAAAAAAAATATTAATTAATTGTCCTATTACAACAAGTTAATATAGTATTATTATTCTTATGAATGTATATAAATTAAATCATTTTTTCAAATATGGTACCACCAAATTATTAAAATTCATGTTCATTTTCTAGTGAGATGAAATTGAGTATCAAATAATTATGGATATATTTTATGAGTAGATTAATTGACAAAGTATAACTTTACATCACAAGCTTTAAATTGGGGTTCCTAACTTGATTAGCTAAATGTATAAAGCTTTTTAAATTTAATAACCAAACTTTTAAGAGACCAAATCATGAATTAATTGATCTTCAACTTTGGTTCTTGATCATCAATATGTGAATTGAACATGAACATATTTCTTTTTTTCATTTTAAAAAAAGGTATAAAACGAATGAGTGAAATCCAAGTATTGAAAAAGGCAATTACTCCCATTTATTTGGTTGCCTTATAAATCCCTTTCAAGTTTAAAGCACTTTAATAGACAGCCATGTGATTTTATCAGCCTTTTCCATTCTTCTCTTTTTTCAGATGGTATCCGATAATTTTATCGGTCTTCGACTAATTTAAATTTGTGTCACGTAAGATTAATAATTTGTTTTCTTTTCCAGGGATCTAACGAATAATTCAGATTCGTGTCATGTAAGATTGATCATTTGTTTTCTTATTCAGGGCTCTAATGATTCAAATCGACTAGTTCAAATTCGTGTCATGTAAATTTAATTTATTTTCTTATTCTGGACTTTAACTCAAAACTGTTAGTAATTAAAAATAGAGAGATCTTATTTGTCCCACCACAATTCTTATCGATAGTCCTTTTCGTTCAACTCTTATCATATTAGTATTTTTTTTCTTTGGAGCTAAAAAAAAGGACAATTATTTTCTTTTAAAAAAAAAAAAATTGGTGAGGGGAGAGCACAGAAAGAACAGGAAAAAAAACATTATATTTTGAATGTGGGATAACAGTTTTATCTGTGAGTTACGATTTAAATACGTGACGATCTTTTTAAAAAAAATGAATTTTCATTTATGACCACATTCTTTATTTTTAAAAATTCTCTATGATATTATTTTATCTGGTTCAGAAAAAGAAGAGTACTCTAGTTTTTTTATACTGAACTCTGACAATTAGATGACAATTAAATTAACAACAAATTGTACAAGCATCCCTATTATTTTATTTTATTTTGAAAATGAGAGAATATAGCATTATCCACATTCAACAAACCAAATTATTCTTTTCTATAACTTTTGTAGGCAAAAATTCATTAATCCAGTTAAATTTAAAAAATTCCATGTTAGTACATGACTTTCTACGGTAAGGCCAAGAAAGCAATCGCTTGGGGGTTACAAATTGAATGTTAACTAACTAGTTACTCGTATTATAGTAATTACACATGAATATAACCGAATGGATGAGAATTCACTATTCTTAATCATAGACTTAGACTCGAGCCTTGATAACAAAAAAAATTGTAAAGACTATAATATAAAACGTGAATTTAATTAGTTATATAGGTGAATTTTAAATATTAGATGGTTCAATAAAAAAAAAGGAAGATTGTGCATTATAGTAAATTATTAATTCACAATAAATGTTATAGATATAGTTTCATTTAATTTCTATTCGTAGCAAACACATTGCCATTATATTATCGCCTCTCTCCCCTGAATCTCGCTCTCCACTCTCAATTCTCTCTCTCGCCTCTCTCACTTTTATACAAATACAAATGTATAAATTGTGTTTGTGTTTGTATAAAACGAGAGAAACTATATATACAAATACAAATACATATCTCTCCATTTGATACACTTATAATTATATTGATACAAATATTCCCCTGCCCAGTGCTCTTTTGTCTTTTTCTATCTCGCTTTATACAAACACAAATTATACAAATACAATGTACAATTTGTGTTTGTATAAAGCGAGAAAGAGATTTGATATACAAATATTTTAACTCGATTCAATTGTATACAAATTCAAATTTTATGCAGATATACAAACACAATCATTGATACATATACATAGTAGTTAAATATATATATATATATATATAATTATCTAACATATATACATATACAATTCACCTCTCTCCACTTTCTGCCCTCTCTCGCTCGCCTCTCGCCAAATCTCGCTCGCCACTCTAGCCTAACACAAAGAACATATACATATACAAACACAATTTTCATAGACATAGATGTCCGATTTATACAAATCGCTGCGATTTATACAAATCACTACGATTTTATATAAATCAGATACCTGCGATTTAAACAAATCAGATGCTCCATAGTAACTATGTTTGTTATGGAACGCAAATAGCAAAATTGTAGTTATAGAACGCAAATATAATTTTTATTTTTGATATTCCTAAAATTTACTCTTAAAAAAATTAGTATGTTGTCACCAATTTTACTCTTCCCTCTAGATACTTTGCCTTCTCTTACTCCAAAGGTCAAGAATATAACTGTGAGTTTTTGCATTTCTACCCAAGCAAAATATTCTAAGAGGTACAAAATTATATGGACTTACTAACATTTATGGAAATTTATTTGCAAATAATGAAGGGAAGATATTATCAAAATTCATGATGGGTTTGGAGCTTAAAATTGACATTTCTCAAAAAGAAAGAAATAAACAAAGAAAAGGAGAATTTTTTTTAGACAAACTAGATTGACATTAATGTTAGTAACTAAAAAAAGAAAAGCAAAGTCCCCAAAGTAAAGCAAAGGGGTCACTCCTAAAGATGAAAAGGGTGATAAGCAAATGAAGATTGTGACGGAGCGATAAATATTCTATTATTTTTAATTAGAAATTTTGGATTTAAATTTTAAGTATAAAATTATCTTTAGTAAAAAGTGTTTTACCTTCAAAATGAGATTTCTCGTCTCGAACTCAAATTGGGTGGATCCCAAAACATATATCGGACATTGAGTGAAAAATTAAATTAAAAAAAGGCAATGGCGCACGTTAATTTATGGTGATACAGAAAGATGGGTTGTCTGGTAGCGTACGGCACTATGATGCACTTATTAGATGCGCATTTTAGCTTGCTTTTTCACAAAGCAAACTAATTTACCTTTCAATGCTCTTCACTCTTTCTCCACGAAACATATTATATTAAAGTTAAAACCAATTTAGAAATTTTAATTAACAAATACGTAATATGGTTACGTTAAATAATTAATTTTCGTGATAAAAGAGTTTTAAACTTAACATAAATATATAGTTTTAATTTTTTTTTTATACGAAATCCTTAATCCTAACTAACTCAATTTAAGAAAGTATATCCGATTAGTTGACTAATACTCAAAATTAAATAAAAAGATAACAATTCACTCCCTCAACCAATGCGAGACAATTATAATACCTCCTTACACAACTTGAAACTGTAACATGAATAATATAACATAATAATCCACCATTAGTTAAACTAAAAGTACGCTGAATCTAAGTCTCATATCATACTTTTGAAATCAACAATGAATTCATTGAACAAATCATGTATTGTGTCAAAAACTATAGGTGAAAGCAGTACTATATTGTTAATTTAATATTTTTCATATATATTATATATTTCTATTTAAAATTACAAAAGTATAATAAATATAAAATTTGAATATGAACCCATAATTCCAAAGTTCAATATGTCAAATTGTATAATTCTAAACATAAATATTCATAAAATTTAAATTCTGAATCTGTTTCCGAGTCTATCAGACAATATTTAACACATGAGTTCATTCCCCCATACTCTCTTTATTAACACAACACAAGTAGAACAAATTACAGTCCCCCCACCCCTGCTCCATCTCACTCTGTATGTGTGTGTATATATATATATGAAACAATACATTATATATATATACATATACATATGCAGGTCCTATTGTATCTAATAATGTTTGTTCTTGAGAAATGGTGAGTACGGATTATTGCAGAAGAAGAAATGGTGGGTTGGTGCTATTGACTTCACGCGGATCAAGAAAATGCTAGGATCCAACTCAACATTTTTTTGTCCTTTTTAGCCTATTGGGTCTCCAATTTTACCTCTTTCTTGAATTGAAATTCAATTTTTCAATTTTTCAATTTTTCACCATTGTTTCCCGCTTGTTCTGCATCTGCTCTGCTGCAATGAATTCATTCCTCTGAGCCTCTTATTCTCTCTGTTTTGTGTTTTTTCCTTCTGGGGTGTGAAAAAAGAAAGTTAAAAAGATGAATGCTAGAGTTAGAACCAGTCTGCAATCTATGAAAACTCCATCAAAGAATGTAAAGGTGAGATTTTTACTGAAATTTATGAGTAGAAAATTTCTGGGTGCTGATTTTTTTTTGTTTATCTTCTGGAAATTACCCAGAAAATTGTTTCTTTCCCAATGAAATATTGTTTTAAAAAAATGAATCTTTATTGTCTTGTTGAAGTTTAGATGATCTAATTAGCTTAAGGTAGATTTGGGTTTGTAATTTGTGTTTTTACAGAATTATTTAATATGAAAAAAAAAAGTGTGGTTTTGATTTGATACTTATCCACATCAGTTTCATATTGTTGTTTGCTTTTTCCTCCTTTTTATCTGGATGTTTGTGCTTTATGCTTTTTCCGTTACATCTATAATTCCTTTTTTGTTGAAGCTGAGTTTGTTTTCTTGTTTGAAGGAGAAAGTGGAAATGCAAGGAAACAGGAAAATGAGTACTGAGAAAACACCGATAAATAGACGAAAAGCAATCAGGGAGAGAAAGATGGCATTGTTACAAGATGTGTGTAAACTCATTTGATTCTTGAATTGTTTAGCTTTGCAGTGAATCTGTAATTGGTGTTTAACTTGTTATTGTTATGTGTAAATTGTAGGTTGATAAGCTAAAGAAGAAACTCAGGCATGAGGAAAATGTGCATAGAGCTCTTGAAAGGGCGTTTACTCGACCTCTCGGTGCACTTCCTCGTCTTCCTCCTTATCTTCCTCCAAATGTTAGTATTATCTGTTCTTCAATGATGTTGTTGCAATGTATATACAATTGATGTTGTTATAAGTTTGAAGATGAGATTTTCTTTGTTTCCACTTTGGGAATTGCAATTCTAAGTGTGATTATGTAATTGGAAATTCATAGACACTGGAGCTTCTTGCTGAGGTAGCTGTTTTGGAGGAGGAAGTCGTTAGGCTCGAAGAGAAAGTTGTGCATTTCAGGCAAGGATTGTATCATGAAGCTGTGTATATTTCGTCCTCCAAGAGGAATATGGATAATGTGACTGATACTATTGAGCAAAATCAAGTGAAGAGTCCGAAGCAGAAGCAAACGAAGCTATCGCCCCAACTAGAATCGAATTCAGCTTCATTCTCGGGAAGACATTTGCCTTCTCTCTCAGGTAATCTCGTGGAACTGGAATTCATTGTTGTTCCAGTTGTAAAAGGAAAATGATATTCATGCTTGTCAAGGTAATGGAGTAAGAGAGTGAGTTTATCCTTATGAAATTCATATTTTTTCAGATGACAGCTGCTTAAAAGAGAATCACTCATTGTCTTCCACGAAAAGCAAGCATCGATCAGTAAATGCGAAAGTGAAAACTGTCAGAACACCTGTTAAGAAGCTTCCTGCTGAGAACAGATTAGCAGAGAAGCGCGTAGATCCTCAGAAATTGCAGGTTGATAATTCGGTGACCTTCATTTTTTCCAAACTTAGAATCTTGTGCAGCATAACAGATATAGATTTTTTTACAATTGCAGCTAGAGGATCAAGTAATGTACCATGGGAGTCTGGAAGAGAGAATTTTTGTTACTCAAGATAGAAAACCGTCACCAGATGAAAGTCCAAACACAATCTCGGAAAATATTTTGAAATGCTTGTCGAATATTTTCCTCAGAATGAGCTCTAGGAAGGGCAGGACTACAGCAGATACATTGCCTTCATTGACAGGATATAATTCATGCGAGAGCATTGAGAAGAAAGAGTTTGGAGATCCTTATGGAATATGTTCAAAGTTTGAAAGGAGAGATATCGGTCCATATAAGCATTTATATGCAGTTGAAGCTTCTTCTGTCAATCCAAATCGAACAACAATATCTGTATTCCTAGTTCGTCGACTGAAGTAAGTTGGTAAATATATAGCTTAGTGAGATTATATAATATTTCAAGATATTCTATTAGGATGTTTTCTCACATACATTAGTCCTCTTTTCAGACTTCTGCTTGAGAAACTTGCGTCAGCGAACTTACAGGGCCTTAGCCACCAAGAAAAGCTGGCTTTCTGGATCAACATTTACAATTCATGCATGATGAATGTAAGATTTTAGATTTCAACAGTTTAGCGTGTTCTGTGTATACTGATTTATGAATACGCCACCTTCCAAATTCTGTTTTAATAATTAGTCATTCCGTCATTTGGTTAACATTTCAGGCCTTCCTGGAGTATGGCCTACCTGAGAACCCTGAAATGGTTGTGGCATTGATGCAAAAGGTAATGCTTCGGTGTCCTATCCTATCCGTGCAATATCAATTGTACTCCCTCATTCGATAAGCCTGATAATTCAATCAGTTGATAATGATATGATGCATTTTCTTTGCTTTTTAATTGGTGAAATTCTCCCTTTCACAGGCAACGATAAAGGTTAGTGGACACTTGCTTAATGCCATAACCATTGAGCATTTCATTTTGAGGTTGCCTTATCACTCAAAATTTGTAAGTCTTTTCAACTTAGGGAATTACCTTTTGTCCTGTTCATGCTTCTTGAGTTTAACTTACAAGTCTACCATGTTTGCATGCTCTCACCAGACTTTTGCTAAGGGTGTAAAGAATGACGAGATGACTGCACGCAGCGTCTTTGGCTTGGAGCTTTCTGAACCATTGGTGACATTTGCGCTCTCTTGTGGAAGTTTTTCCTCTCCTGCTGTAAGTTATAAGAGCCTTTTACCTCAAAATTTATTTACATCTAACATCCCAATTGTGTTACATAATTTTCGATTTGTATACAACACAAATGACCAACCTGAATCTTCATATTTTCTACTCTTCCATGCCTCTGTTATACACAACAATGCTAATTCCCGGGCTGTCTTAAATAGGTGAGAGTATACACAGCAGCAAATATTGAAAATGAGCTTCAAGTTGCAAAGAAGGAGTATTTGCAGGCATCCGTTGGCGTTTCAACATCAAAGAAGTTGGTAGCAATACCAAAGCTGTTGGACTGGTATCTGCTAGATTTTGCAAAGGATCTAGAGTCACTACTTGATTGGATATGCCTTCAACTTCCAAACGAACACGGAAAAGAAGCAATCAACTGCCTCGAGAGAAAGAATAACGAGCCTCTTTCCAACGTTCTCCAGATAGTGCCTTATGAATTTAGTTTCCGGTACCTTTTACACATGTAAGTTTTGTTTCTCAATAACCAAACTAGACTTACAAGTTTTTGGTGGTATAGAGAGGGATACAGATACATAGTTTAAGTTTAAGTGTATATTTTGTAAGTAAATTTTGACACTTGTGAGGGAGTAATTATTTATAGATTTCTAGCTGATTTACATCAAACAAACAATGTGGATTGAGTTCTTGATTGGGCTTTCTTTCTGTTTTTTTAGTTTTTTGGTTTGTTTTTATTTTAGCTGATTTTGTACATGAAAACACCAAAATCTTTTTGGCTCAATTTCTTTTATGAAAAATGTATCCTTCCAAAAACATGGCAAGATAACAGCTCTTGAGTTTTAGTATAAACAATAAGAATTTTCTAGTTAATTTTTATTTTATGTCCAAGAACTGAAAAGATGGCCAACTGTATATTATAATAGAAAGTGGAATCAAGCAGATTGTGTGAATGGAGACACACCATTATACAAATCTGTCAAACATTGAATTAAATTGGATTTGTTACTAATATTATTTGAAGAAGATATGCAGCTGGATCTTCCTCCATAATGTCTACTAGAGACAAATATAGACACTAGAATCCCAATTGCCATTAAATTATGTTCTATGTAGATCTATTTCTTCGAACTTTTCAAAAATGATGATATGTACGTGTTGGATTCTAAAAAAATAGTGCATCCTTTTAGAATCCAACATGCTGCGTTGTTATTTTTAGAGGATGGACAATGTAGCACAAAACATTCACCGAATAGAGTGAAGGTTTTTTATAATGTGTTGGGATTAATTTGTGCACACCTCGATTATTCATCAAGCACATGCATCAGGTAACTTAACTCTGTATGGAAAGAAATCACTTTGATATGTTTTTAATGTTAGCTTTTGGCACAATATTGATTTATTTACAATCCTAAAAATTTTAAGTAATTGAAAGTGCTTAAATACTTATGGAAGAGTAGACTTTACCCTGAAAGTGTGAAAGAAAATGAGGTTACTATTAGGAATATAAGAAGGTTGAGTGGGATTGACTGAGTTGGGTGGCATTTGTGCACATAGTTATGGATGCATGGAACATGCCAAATGATGCTAGGCTGTTAATAATGTGCAAACTATGTATTGGATAGTGACTTAGGTCACAGATTTGTTTCATCAATTATTTACATTTGACTTTAGTAAAGTGTTCATCTATAATCAGAGGTTTTGGGTTTGAGTCTTCCTGAGTATGAAATTGTCTTTATTAAGAAGTGGTTTATCCCCTAACGTGGAACTTTCTAATGTAAATTCGGATTTAATTGAATGCCAATGTGGATATCAAACACCAAATGAAAAACAAAAAAAATAAAGACTTCATAAATGTGTTCAATAAAACTTTCATGAATCCTGTACTTACCCCTCCAGCCTCCACTTCCTCCTCCTACTTTATGTTTGCTCATTAACGGAGGCAGAGGTAGAGGTAGATGCAGAATTTTGATTATTTGAATTTTAGATTTTAGAACAACAATTTCAAATACTTGTAATTGGATTATAAATTTAGAATATATATATTTGATTAGTTTATTAATACATAAATACTATTTGAACAATAATTACGATGAAATTGTTCTTATGTGGCATAGCTTGCTAGAGATATTTGGTTACTAGTAATTTAGAGAACAGACCACGTTAGATAGTTGGTTGTTAAGTGCACTATATTAATGCATCATTAAGACTAGACTATATTAGATAGTTGCGTGTTTATCCATCATTTATTGTATTATTATATTTTCGTTTTTTTTTTTTACGGTTATCGTATTATTTATTGGTGCTATTGTTCTATTTTCCATTGTTTCCTTTAAATACTTAATTTTTGATATGTTTTACTTGAAACAAGGGTCTATCATAAATAATTTCTCTATCTTCGCAAGGTAGGATAAGACTACGTACATATCACCCTCTTCAAATCACACTGAATATATTGTTATTGTCCTTGATAATTGTATATATTCACTAGAAAGTGAAGTGAATTGATGTTAATAAGGAGAATCTTCATTGTATAAGTCTACAAGGCCCTTAAATTTAGCACAAAAAGAGTTCTTATTTTTATTTTTGTTAAAAATGAAATCTAATATTCAAAATTAGAGAACCAACTATAAATGTGTGTCTAGTTCATGACATAATGCAAATTATTATTTTTTGGTTAATATGGGCTAGCTTACTTATGTAAACATAAAATTCTCTTCTAAAACCGAATGACAAAAAAACAATTTATCAATTTATAGATGTTGGAATATCATGACTGAGTCAGGATATTGAAAGGGAGTTAATCCGAATCCCTTTCCTTGAAACGAAGTTGGTTTTGACTTCTTTGTATATTTACGTCTTTATATTTTAAATCTTGTAAAAATTCTAGCTCTGTCTCACGCCTTTTTTTTTTACTTTGGGGAAAGGGCAAGCGTATGATTGAAGAAAACACACATGCTTGTTCAGAAAAGGACTTCACATGTTCATCAAGAATCCAATTTTGTCCCTAGCTCCACCAAAAAAAGTAAAGTCCTTAATTAGACATAATAAAAACTTTGTGGTCCTCAAGTTAACAAGTCATTTTCATGTGGGCCGGGTCATCATTTTGAAGTAAAGAACAAAATGCCTTTTTCCCTAAAGTGGATAGTTACAGAGATATCCAGTAACAAAAGCTAAACTCTATCCATATCCAAACAAAATTGGGCCTGGGCCCGTACATTTCAAGGCCCATTAAATTTGCATGCTTCTGAATTTCTTGCAGGCAAGTCATAAATATCAACACACGTTGCTGACATTAAAAAGTACTAATAATTATAGACGTCGAATTGCAAGTTTCTCTTTAGAGATAATAATTTTTAGCCTTTGAATGGCCTAATCTTTAATTTAAGGGCACGAGGCATAACATACGGAACATTACAATAACAATAATAATATATCCAATGTAATCCCACAAAGTAGAATTTGTGAGGGTAGACTTACACAAACCTTGTCACTACCTTAGAGATAAAGAGAATGTTTTTGATAGACCAACGCTCAAGAAAAAAAGAGTCTTAAAGTAGTATAGAGAAGAAAATGACGGAAATGAAGATAACCACGACAAAATACTACCGACAACCTGACAGATTATCCTAAACAATTGTCATAACAAGCTACGATGATAGTCTAAGTGTTAAAAAAAACAATAACTACAAATGACCCGATAAAAATTGTCTGAGGGATAAAAATTAAAGACCAACACAAAATAGGAACAGAAGTGCAAATGACCCGATAAAAAATGGCCAATAACTGGGCTTGTCATTAGCTGGTCCAATCGTTGTTTGTGCATCATGGTGGCCCATTAGTCTTTTTTCCACAAGGCTATCCTAAAAGCCCATAAAACTTCATTTAGGCCCAATGACGTATTTCTCAGTTTAATGATTAAATTTTAATTTGTTTCTTCTCTTTTTTTCTTTAAATTTCTCAATTTGACTCACAAGCAAAAAAATGATGAAAATATTTTCTCATGTTTGGAGATACGTGTAAAATGCTCTTTAGATGTACTCTTGAAAAGTTTTAGTCACTTAAGTTTGTTGAAAGTGAGCATCTTTAACTTTCGTCAAATATTTAACCAATTCTATTTGTTAAATTTAATAAAATTCCGCTTGTTATATGGTGGGTCCAAGGAGGAGGAGAACCTCATTGAGGTAGTATTACTTCATATTTTCTAGATAAGTGATGTAAATATAATCGAGCCATGAAGTTTAGAGATAGTTTTTACCTATTTTGTAGCTTTTTATTGGTTATATACCAAATAATTATCCCGAAACTAACTATATTTTAAATGTATTTATTGTACTGACACGTGTCCAATGTGTCCTATTAGATTATAGTAGTATCAATTTAAGTTAGAATTAATTTGCCACCTAAAAAATACCCCAACTTTTATTCTCTATAAATTAATTGGAAAATTTGACTGATCCCTAAAGTTTTTTAGATTTTAAACACCTTTGAGGCTAGTGGACAGGATTGAGAGTATTCTATTTTTTCAATTTCCATTTGATACTCGATGTAGGCACAATTAAATTAGATTCACATAATAAATCACTTCATTTAATTGTTTGAACTCGATCCCAAAATTATTTAGCTACAAGTTTGATGGTATGAATACCAATTAAAATTTGATTCTCCTCATGCATTAAATTGGAATTATTAGGTACAAAAGTCCAAATAACCGTCCCAACCACAATTGCACGAGTTGGATATTTTTTTAATAGTTGTATGTTTAATGTTCAGATATAATATTATTTCCTTAGATTCCATATCTTATATACTTTATTTTATTTTATTTTTTCTTCAAACTTTGGTAAAAGCTGTCACGTATACTTGCGTTCTAGAAGGTGACTTTAAAAGACAAACTTTTTTTGTGGTAGTAAACTAGAAATTAAAGTCGTGAGACTTCTGCAATTTTCGTCATACTCATACATTACTTTAGGGTTAGAAAGATTATTAAATTTTACCAAATTTACCAAATATCTTCGATGTCTATATTTATTTTGGGACAAACTAATTCAATAAATAAATAATTAATGTTTTTCCAATATTAGAGGCGCATATTTTCTCTCTGGAAATTATATTACCGCAAAGGGAAAAAAACACTAATTAAGATGCTATTTAGATCCCGTAGGTTATAGTTTATACTGTTGGTTAATTACTAACCATACAAACAAATTAAATAAATTATATCACTTTATTAGACATGTTATGCTTTTAAGAAATGCTTAAAGTTATTGACGGGAGGTTTATTCCGTCTAATCATCTTAAAATTTATAGCTGATTAATTTGAAATTAAAGAAGGAATGATAACGACTTCATCTTAAGAGAAAATTAGAGGTTGTAAGACTTTAAGCGAACCAAAATGCAGGCATATAATAAATATCTAGACCTAATAAATATCTAAATCTAATTTTAAAATAGTTAATTTGAAATTAAATAAGGCACGATAACAACTCCATCTTAAGAGAAAATTAAAGGCTATAAAACTTTAAGCGAACCAGAATGCCGACATATAATAAATATCTAAATCTAATTTAAAGCTAGTTAATTTTTAATTAAAGAAGGCACGATAATGACCTCATCTTAAGAGAAAATTACAGCTTATAAAACTCTAAGCGAACCAGAATGCAGCGATATAATAAATATCTAAATCTATTTTATAGCTAATTAATATGAAATTAAAGAAAGCATGATAACGACTTCATCTTAAGAGAAAATCAGAGGCTACAAGACTTTAAGCGAACCAAAATGCAGACATATAATAAATATCTAGACCTAATAAATATCTAAATCTAATTTAAAGATAGTTAATTTAAAATTAAATAAGGCATGATAACGACTTCATCTTAAGAGAAAATTACAGGCTATAAGACTTTAAGCGAACCAGAATGCAGACATATAATAAATATCTAAATCTAATTTAAAGCTAGTTAATTTTAAATTAAAGAAGACACAATAATGACTTCGTCTCAAGAGAAAATTACAGAAATAAGACTCTAAGCGAACCAGAATGCAGACATATAATAAATATCTAGATCTAATAAATATCTAAATCTATTTTATAGCTAATTAATATGAAATTAAAGAAAGCATGATAATGACTTCGTCTTAATTTTTTTTTTACAGGCTATAAGACTTTAAGCGAATCAAAATACATACATCTAATAAATTTCTAGATCTATCTTTTGATACTCTAATGGGAATTGGGAGTAGTGTGCATTTTATGTGCCTAATCAAGAGGGGGCAAGGTAGATCTAGTGGTGGTATGCTAAATTGCCAAGTATGGAAGGAGTTTGTAGTAGGTTACATATTGGGGGTCCATGTAGGGCTATATGATTTGCTAACCACAATCTAAGTCAATATCATAGCCTGAGCCAAACATATCTCATGCTGAACCGTCTCAATTTATGTGTCAAAACTTAAATTTAAGAGTTAAATAATTTAAATTTGACTGTGAATTTGATCATGAAAATTTTAAATTTTCTGAAATCAAAATATTTAAAAGATATATAAAAAAATTACGATAAAAAATAGATTTGTTCGAATTTCGATATTCGAAAGATGGCACATAAATTACAACATATAACATAATATAAAAGCCTATCTAGAAGCTATGAACTAGTCATGAATAACCTAATTTTTGAACAATTAATTCAATTAAATATAAATGTCAAAGTAGAATAACAGCTGTAGGGGTAGTATGGTTCCAAAATTAGAGGATTAATAAATGTAATTCAGCTAATAAATAGAAGGAATTTTCTTATAGGTTGGTTGGTGAAGGACTGTTTAAAAGAAAATTAGGAATTTCAATCTAGAATTAGTTTGACATTCGGTATAGTTAACTTCTAAAATTAGGAATTTCAATCTTGAATTAGTTTGACTTTTGAAAGTTAACTTCTCTAGGTAATTAAATAATGAGCAACTTTCACATATAACAAATATTAAAATTTTAGTATTGTATAATCTCACATTAATTTGAACTGAGTTCACCAATTAGTTTAAGTATTCTAAAAACTTATTTTCGGTATTTATATCATGTCCGAAATGCATATCATATTGTATTTGTATGCATAGAATTTTAGTACTTAACTATAGTTAATTAATTTTAATTTTTTACTTTATTAAATGATTTCATCAATATATATTTAAAGCTTCAACAACAATATCTATTTAAATAAAATTAACTGACCATTCAATAAACTGTAAGTGAATGATATTTTTGAAAAATAATTCAAACTTTTTACACCTTGAGAAATAAAATTTTAAAATGTAGATATCTTTTGGTAATATTATTGTTATTATTATTATTACTACAATTATTATATTTTTATTATTATTAGAAGAAGAAATGGTGTTCACCTTTTTGTCAAAAAAATTATACTATGCATATATGATTAAATTTTTATTTTATGTATATATATATATAAAAAAAAAAAAATTGGAAAAAAAATTCTTGACAAATATTTTGGCTCCGCTACTATTAATAGGACAGAAAATATTCATCCACTTATAATTAGAGATCTCAAATTTGAAATTTATGAATAATTTTTTTTAATTAAAAGCATTTTTTCTTTTAATCATTCCTACATGTTGCAAATGTGAATTTATTGATAGTAAAATAACCTTTCCATTTGCATGCAATGATGCAAAATAATTCAACACAAAACAACAATTAGTCAAAGGAAATATATAGTTGTTGAAAAGGCAGAATTACTTTTTGTTATGTTAATTACTGAGCAGCAGTAATTTTGAAGCCTCGTTTTCCCTTATTATATTACCACTAATAATCTTGCTTCCCACGTTAATTATATAGTATAATAAAAATATAATGATAAACCTATCTTTTATTATTCGAATTATCTCACTTGTAATCAATTTGTCTTCACATTAGCCAACCTACTATATAGTTTGAATATTACTAGAACATTTGTTTTAGAATAAACCACCCTTAAATCAGAAAAAATCACGTAACTTTCCCTTCTATTTCTTTAATTAATTTTTTTCTTTTTTAAAAAGCATCCCTTATTTATGCAATTAATTCAATATTATTTGTACTATTAACTTTCTTTTTAAAAAATAGCTCAACCTTTGATGAATTTATGCGGCCTTTTATTTATTATTTCTAAATTTAAAAAGAAAAAAATGAAAGAAATAAAATATTCTTCATTAATAGACTTATTATTTTAATTTTTTAAACTTCATCGCCTTTTAATTCTCCAACAAGTTATAGACTAATAGATAACTTGGTCACAACGATTTCATACCCATACTTTAATAATATGGAGCCACCTTTGATAACGATCATTTTATCTCAATATAAATTTATCGATGCAAGGTTGGATCAATTGAGTATATCGAACACTAAATTGAAAAAAAATAAAATATTTTTAACACAAATGACAGACCTAGGACTACAGAATTGTCAAACTAGAGGGTGCTTTTTTGTAATTACACAAGATGATTACGCGTGGCTCTACTCTATTCAATTATATGTAATTCTTCCATGTCATTTTCCAAGTATCTTTAACTTTTACTTGAAGGACAATCCAAAATTTATATAATTGTGGGTCATTAATCATCATATACTTTCACCAATGACGGACTCAAAATTTTCATTAAAATATAAAAAATAAATATATAAACTATTCGAAAAGAATTTAACATATACTATTAATCATGTATGAATAATGCAATTTTTCATTGATGGGGTTTCATCCAAACCCTCTAACTTCAGACTAGCTTTGCCCTGCCTTTAAAGGTGGAGTTAGAGTTTTAGTTAGAAATTCAAATAAAACTTAATAAATTTGATCAAAAAATTATATTTATATTATTCTTTTATAAAATATATGCAAATAATTTATTTGGATCACGAACAAAATATATATTTTTAAAAAATATTGAAAACACTCTTAAACTTGGCATGAACTATTAGTTTCGTCGCCGAACTATTGACAACTTTAAAAACACTCATCTACTTGATTAATTAAACTTAAATACACCTTTAATCTTACCACATGTATGGAATACACCCATAAATTCTTGTCAAGTTTAAAGATGTTTTCAATATTTCTCTCAACTTTTTATTTAGAGCCCCACACACCTATAAGAGTTTGAGATTACTTGTTATGTCATGTGATAAATCGAAGTTATATCTAAATTCAATTAGTCAAGTAGAAAAATATTTTTAAAAATAGCTGATCTAAGAACAAAACTAATAATTCACATAATACACACGTTCAAAAATATTTTTAATATCTCTCTCAAAATATCATAAACTCAAAATTCTAAATCGCCGTTACGTACAAATCAACCTAACATGTGTCCCAAGAAAACATGGCAAATAATATTTGTAGAAATGTAATAAAAGGCGGCTCTTTTCTTGATTAGAATTTAAACTCATTAACCCCACATTTTAGTCAATAATATTTAGCTCTCCTCTTTCTTTCTTCTTCCTATAATCTTGTCTTCTCCAATTTCATTCTTTATATAAACATCTTTAAAAAAAACACCATTTCTCTGTTTCTCACAAACAGAAACCAGCAAAAAAAGTTTAATTAAAAATGGAAGTTATGATTCCATTTAACGATATGGATAATTTCGATTTCAATAGTGCAAGATCAACCCCATTTACTAGTCCACCATCAACACCAAAGCCCTTTAATGGAGATTTTTACTTCAGTGCTCCTCCAAGCCCAACTCATCTCTCCCAATTTTATAGCGAATTTGAAAGTTTATTCGTTGCTGAAGCTGATGATAAGGCTGAAATTACTAGCCATGTTGATGAGTTTGCTTTCGATGTTAGTCAAGAATTGGAAATTGGCTCTGTTTCAGCTGAAGAATTGTTTGATGGTGGTATGATTAAACCATCCCCTGTTTTACAAATTCAAAAGAAAAACAGAGTAGGAGTTTCTGCGAAAAACAAAAAAGTTCAACAAACAGAGTATTCAAGAAAAAGTAGTATAACAGAGAGAGAAAGCAGGGGAAAACAGAGAGGTTCGTCGAATGGGTTGTCGAATTCGTCGAGCAGAAGATCAACAAGGTCACTTTCACCTATGAGAATTTCACAGTATTCATGGGAAGAAGAAGAAGATGAAGAAATGAAAAATCAATCTTCGAAATCGAATGCGTCTACATGTTCAATTTTGTCCTCATCATCATCTAAAGGAAGTAAAAAATGGAGATTCAAAGATTTTTTCTTGTTTAGGAGTGCATCAGAAGGAAGAGCATCAGATAAAGATCCATTGAAGAAATATACAGTTGCTGGTTGCAGAGAAGGAAAAAGTTCGAGCTCTCGGGGAAATGAAAGCTCTGTTTCTTCTCCATCATCATCAAAATCAATTGTTAGCACAAAAAAGGGAAAAGTTTCAGCTCATGAATTGCATTACACAGTAAACAGAGCACTTTCATCAGATTTGAAAAAGAAGACTTTTTTGCCTTATAAACAGGGCATTTTGGGGCAATTGGCTTTTAATCCTGCTGTTCATGCATTGGCTAATGGCTTTGGATTATCAAGAAAATAATTTTTTTGATATTCAATGTTCGAGCGGTGAAATCAATCACTCAAGTCTCGATTAGGTGAGTTGCGACTTTTTTCAGAACCTATCAAAACACGAAATGTTTCGAATCTCAAGGAGTGAGGTGAGGTGCAACCGTTTCCAAAACCTAGCAGCACACGAAATATTTCGTACACAAAACTTTGTTATTAATTCCATTTGTTCTTTTCTCTTCTTTTTTTTGTATAGACAATAGCTGTCTTATATTTTCTTTTTTTTCTTGGTTTATGTAATGTTAGTTATTTTGTTTATGAGTAAAAGGAGTGGTTATTGTCAAAAAAAAAAATAGTGACACATATCCATATTCCTATGTAAGTTTTACTTTGGTAAGCTAGATTAGATGAATAATTCCTTTTTTTCATAAGGGATTAAACTTTAATATACTCTATATATATATATATATACACTAATAATAATTTTTAGTAAAAATTAGATCTCATACTTTTCAGGCGATTGCACCAAAAAGTTTGAGTTTATGATCAATAACAACTACAATATTATTATTCTATTATCATGTTTGAATTCTTATAGGTTTGTGCAAGTAGAACTCTAATTACTTTTCTTTTTTGATATATTTATTAATTTGTACTTTTTTTTAAATCGCAACAACAATTACGTCACAATACGGGCATATCAATGACTACTAGCTCCTATAATTCAAGTACACATCAATTTTCGAACATTATTATTATTCGTTGCATTTAAATGAGTATGTGTGAAGTTGAACCATTTTTAATCCATCAAATATAAAGGGGGAGGGAGAAGAAAAAGTGTGCTAAAAAGATAGTGTAACCTATAGAACATTAGTTATTGCTATTTTTTTTCAACTTATAGCATTTTTAGAGTTTTACCTCTAATACTTTACTATTGATTCTGACATTCGGTTATATAAATATTTTTCACACCTTTGATGCATAAAACTAAACTACATTTCAAAATTAATCTTACACTTTGTAAACTTACCATCGCTGTCTTGTAGATGCATACAGAATAAGTTTTGTTACATAGTATAATAGTCCACAAATCATAATAAGCAAAAATTTGTCTTTCGTAAACATTCTCCTAGCATGGCAAAATGAATATCATGGGGGAAAACATGAGCATGTGCAATTTTGAAGACAAAAAATGTTAGTGGTACAATTTAGTCAACAATACGTGCAGTATACTTTTGACAATTCTCAACCCTTTAATAAATGACAAATATGGATCCATCAATTTATGATATGCTTTTGCATTAAATTAATATCATATATTGCAATTCGTTTTTCTCATGTCTTGTTAGTTGAGATGTCTATCTTTCTTCGTTTTCTAGTCACTCAATAATCATGATAATATCAACTACTATCAAATATGTTTTAAATATTTTTTTTTTATATAATGATTTTAAATTTGAAAAATATTTGTGTTTTTTTCCTCTCAAAATCTAGATTGATTTCGACCGACAAACATGTTGTTCGACATTATTTACTAATTAATTTAAAAGAAATTAAATTAGATGGTCACCTTCTTTTACATAGTGTGCATATTATTTTTTAAATATAACACGCCACTAAATTATCGAATTATTCTTCATGCCATTCTATTTTCAATAATCTTTGTTGAGACAATATTATTTTACACATATTAATCAAACATCTAGATCTTTATAAATTATACCCTATAGTCAAACAATAATACATTTTTTTTTAATTTAAAGTAGAAATAAAGATAAATTAAGGTAAGGTATTGTGTATCAACAAAATATGCTCTGTTACGCCAATAAATGACAAATTTGACAGAAGGCCATTTTTGAAAAGTAGTGAATTTTTATTATTTTCGTATTTATTTGATGCAACTTGATGTGTATGATTATTCTGTTATTGTTCTATTTAATTGGCTGTGTAGATTATATTTATTTTCTTTTGAACTTCTAGAAGAGCCAAATTTCTATCCACACGTAGATAAATCAATAAATAGAATAGAATATAAAGAATACACAAAACTGAATATGACCGGTATCTTACTTATTCATTGAGTTTGTTTAGAAAAACAATTAAAAATTCTAGTCTACCAGACGTACCATCAATACTGTTTGTGAAAGGTACTTAAAATAATTTCTAACTTCTCTCTACTAAACTAGCTGGTTTTGTATTAGTTTGGCCTAAAAATTTTAAGTTTGATCATGCATCGTGGGTCCATAACCATTTTATTATCTATTTATGTGGTTGATATATACCTTGATTATTGGTAGGATGTATCATTTACGGATTGAGGTTATTTATCTCTTAAATTTTATTAGTGTAACATAACATATTGTTTGTTTTGTTAGAATCAATAAAAAGAATTAAAAGAAAAATAATCATGCGCTGGTAATGTATGTGAAACTCTTTATTTGATTTTTTTAATCGTTATTCGATACTTGAATTAAAATTTGACTAAATTTAAATTTATATTGAAAAGACTCACTTTTGATAATGCAAGATCTTAAATTCATACGCTTAAATCCGAGACTTTTAATTATTTACTTTTTCATCCTAATCGATGTTGGTATATATGAACGTCTTTACTGTCTTGCGTTATATGAGGTGTTTTTACAATAGAAAAAAAAACACAAAAATGGACAATAACAAGACACGTTTAAAATATAGGCAGAAGGTTTATTTTTATTATTATTTAACCGCAAAAAAGTAAAGTTGGATCTATATTAGCTTAAAAATAAATATTTTTAAAAATTTCTAATGCAATTATTTCAGTGCACATGTCCTAATTGCTTCGCTTGAAAGTTTACTGAAAGATTAAGAAATGGTCAAATTTGCAAATCTTGCATGTGTTTAGTGTCTCTTGAGATGATGTTAAAGTTAAATGTTAAATTAAAACACGTTTTTATGTATTGGAAAAATAGCTATTAGGTTGGGTCAATCCATGCTAAGCTCGTTATTTCATTAGCTTGTTTCTCCTAATCTTTATTTATAACGTATAAATATGATATTAGAAAGACGATAATTTTTTACATAAAGAGGATATTTAGATCATGGACAAAGAAAATTCATAAGCTCCGTGAGAATTCTCGATGACCCAATGACACGAGTCATAGATGTATCTGCCTTCGCTAAAATCAGAGACCTATAAATCTCCTAAATCAATATTTACACCAAAATACTACACTACAATTTTGAAGCTAAACAGTATATTTAATTACTGTTTAGCTAAATATATCATATTGCTCATTTTTGTCTATTTGCTCAAACTTTCCTAATCCAAATCATTCTTTTCTTGTATTTTCTCCTTATGTCATCATTTTTTTTTGTTAAATAATAGACATTAATAGGAAGGATTAGAATAATATAATATCAAAAGGGACAAAATTTGCTTAACTTGTTCTCCAATATTCTTTGAATTTTAGAAGAAGATAGGATATATAATTTTATAAACGATAAAACTTATGCACATGTAGTGTTTAGATCAAATCACTGCAATACTTTTAATATACACATTGTCACTTAATCGTTAGTCTCAATTTATTTTTAACTAAAGAAATAATTAAATTATTTGGTCTGTTATATCATGGATAGTTCACACTTTTATAAATGTATCTTTATATTTTTATCGAAACAGAAAGTTTCACCATGTTAAAAATGGGGTTAGCAGAGAAAGAAAGAACATGCATTCATTTCTGAATGAATATTCATTGTTGAGTCTACTAAAATAGGGACCAATTTCATCGTGGTGATAAGAGGACACCTTCCCTCCCACTTATATGATCATTGGGATCGGTCGGCTAGAGAACGGGGCTATTCTTCTTCAAAAGACAAAGTTGTCCCTTCTACTGACCGAACCCTCTGAAAATGGGCCTCTTCCATTCCCTGCAAGACATTTTGGATCAATATATACCAGAAGTCCATGGGCCTTATTCCTTGGGCCTCAAATAGTTAAAACTGGACTTGTAATTTGCATTTTTAAAAAAATTAACCAGCCCAATGAATTATATGGCCCACTGGTCAATTTGGACTACAGTCCAATTCTCAAAGCCCAACACGGTTTTCAATTGAATGAAGTGAAAAAATTCTAATATGAGTAATGACATATATTATACTAATATTTTCGAGTTATAGCAGTAGATTTAGACTTTCAAGTTATAACATTAAAAATTCCAGGTTGTAACAGATTATTAAAAAAAAGGTTATTTTTAATAATTAAAAACATTTGATTTGAAAACAATAAAAAGATAAAAAAAAAATTAAAATAAAACGTTTTTGAAGGAAAAAATGAAAAAAAGGGAAATAGGGGTGACAATTAAATTTGAATTAATTTAAGATAATTATTAATTAGCATGAATTAAGGAATTTCAAACTAATTAAGAATATTATGTTTCCTTAATTCACTCCAATTTGTTAAAATTAATTTAAAATTTTGATTTTATCCATTTTTTTTTTCACGTTTCTCTCTCTTCGATTTTCTTCCAGAAATTGTCACTGGCGACAAATTGATTTTTTTTTTTGGTTTGAAAAAACCTGTTTTTTTTTTGTGATGGACAACTACTTAAATAAAATTTGAATTGATTGATGATAATTATTAATTAGCATAAATTTAGGAGATTCAAACTAATTAGGAATATTTAGTTTTCTTAATTCACTCTAATCTGTTAAAATTAATTAAAAGTCTGTATTTTACCCATTTTCTTCTACGTTACTCTCTTCTTTCGTTTTTTTTTCTAGAATTGTTGTCACTGACGAGTAAATCTAAGTTTTTTTTTGTTTGAAAAATCTTGATTTTGTTGTGATGGACGACTGCTTATCTATATTAATTAAATATGGTGGTAGATGGGATCCTTCAGGTTGAAAAAATGTTGGTATGAATAATTGGATGTCAACTATATACAGTTTGGATACCAATTATATGGTGTTCATTTTGATCTCCAATTTTATAGATAAACTAAACTGTTTATGTATCCATTTGTTATGTAGTTTGTATATAACTGATATCCAAAAATTTGTATCCAATTGATATGCAGTCTGTATATAACTAGTATCCTGAAATTATGAGAGTCAATCTGTAATTCATATGTAGTTGATAACTGACTTGAAGAAAACAATGCATATTCTATATCATTCAATACTTAAAACTGTATCAAAAACAAATATATCTCGTTCAAAAGTTAAAAAGACATGAAATACTAAAGAGTCTAAGCTGCAATCAACTATCTCAAATTTGATCTCCGTAGTTTTGGTGTAGGATAATTGCTGGTATCTGGAGCATGTTCTTTTGCTATGCGGGATCCATCAAATTTGCTAGCAACAGTCCCAGTTACTTCACTCTCACTGATCGCGCCATCATCATTCTTTGTTTATCCACATTGCCATCAACCTACTTGGAGAAATTGAAAAAGAAACCTTCTTATTATAAAAAAATAGGTATTATAAGAAAATACCAATTTCATACCAACATTAGTCATAATTTATACAAAAAATTTTTTGGATGATTTAACAAACTACAATCAATTCACATAATTGGACCATTGATATCACACCATTTTCTGATAAAAATAATACACAACTTAAGTCAGCTTTCATACCAACAATAAATTAATTTCATACGAATGTTAAAACACATTTCATACCATATTCATAAATCGTATATTAAGTCATGTTTCATATCAATATTATTCATGTTTCATGCCAGTTTAGTAGACAGAATGAAAATAATTTGAAAAAAAATAAATTTTCTCTAAATTGTGTACCAATTTCATACCAGATTTAAACAAGTTTCACATCAAATATAAGTAATACATCATACCAAATTTTATACCAATTCATGCCAACATTAGACAAAATTCATACCATATTCATAAATCGTATATTAAGTCAGCTTTCATACCAATATTATTCATGTTTCATGCCAGTTTAGTAGACAGAATGAGAATAATTTGAAAAAAAAATAGATTTCCTCTAAACTGTGTACCAACTTCATACCAGATTTAAACAAGTTTCACACCAAATAAAAGTAATACATCATACCATTGTTATACCAAATTTTATACCAATTCATGCCAACATTAGACAAAATTCATACCATATTCATAAATCGTATATTAAGTCAGCTTTCATACCAATATTATTCATGTTTCATACTAGTTTAGTAGACAGAATGAGAATAATTTGAAAAAAAAATAGATTTCCTCTAAACTGTGTACCAACTTCATACCAGATTTAAACAAGTTTCACACCAAATATAAGTAATACATCATACCATTTTTATACCAAATTTTATACCAATTCATGCCAACATTAGACAAAATTCATACCATATTCATAAATCGTATATTAAGTCAGCTTTCATACCAATATTATTCATGTTTCATGCCAGTTTAGTAGACAGAATGAGAATAATTTGAAAAAAAAATAGATTTCCTCTAAACTGTGTACCAACTTCATACCAGATTTAAACAAGTTTCACACCAAATATAAGTAATACATCATACCATTTTTATACCAAATTTTATACCAATTCATGCCAACATTAGACAAAATTCATACCATATTCATAAATCGTATATTAAGTCAGCTTTCATACCAATATTATTCATGTTTCATGCCAGTTTAGTAGACAGAATGAGAATAATTTGAAAAAAAAATAGATTTCCTCTAAACTGTGTACCAACTTCATACCAGATTTAAACAAGTTTCACACCAAA
>NW_006239109.1:984357-995717 GCF_000226075.1 Solanum tuberosum
CCCCTCAAAAGTCCACCAACCCTTTTTTTTACTCCCTCTTTCTTCCATCTGCCGTTCCCCCCACATCCCAATTTCTTCTTCCTCTTCATTTCATCTGTCGTTGCCACCACCTAGCCCTCTTTATTCCTCCATCTTCTCTTTCTTTCTTCCTTCGTCCACTTAATACATGTTTGCATGTTCAAATTAGCATTATGCATATAGGTTTGTTTCTATTGTTTTATTATTCTCATTTATCTTGATTTTGTATCTAAGTTAAAGTTCATAACGCTCTGAAATTCAATTTTAAATAGTTTTACAAATTAAGTTTTATATTTTTTAATTTTGTTGTTTCTCAAACACTTTTGTGGCTGGACATTCTCGAAATCGGATGATTCTTGTTAAAGGTACTGCACATTAACAATACTATACTAAATTAAATAACTTTTATTTGTTTATTTTCACTCATGAATTACTCATTGCAGGGACTGACTCTTCATCCGCCAATATTTAAGTCGAGAATAGATCTAAATATAGGAACGATCTAATCAAGATGGAAGAATTTCACCAAGCTTTAATTAACAGAACAAATACATCATTAGATACACATCGAGTGCAACAATGTTGAATACATATCAGGTGTATATTTATCTAGTTAAAACTTCATGTATCTGAGTTAAAAATATATGTATCTATGAGAAATAATTTCAGATGCATATAAACAGATACATGAAATTAATATTAGATCATATAAGCAGATACATTAAGTTAATACTAGACACATATAATATAAACACGAAATTGATATTAGATACTTCTATGATACATATGAATGTACTTATATGATACTAATGTATTTGAGTCTTTAGTTTGTTGGATACATCATATATTGATAATAGAGACATCAAATTAATGAATTTATTATTTTAAGAGTAGTAAAAATGAGATTAATCAAGTTAAATGATCAAGATATACATGTTTTCGTCGTTTATTAATAATATTGATGAATTTATTATTTCAAAGAATAATAAAATAAAATTAATTAAACATATATACACTCATTGCTTTCCGCCTTATATTAAGAGATTTGATTAATTTAAATTTCTAGAATTAATTGTCCATGTAATCTGAAAATCCTCAATTACTCCTCTAATTAAGGAAATCAGTTACAACTAATTAATTTAAACAGATAAAATATGTATCTCGGTTTTAAAATTCAGCAGATACATGTATCTCGCGGATTCAAACCCATGTATCCTAAGCATGAAATATGGTAGAGGAAGTAATATTTGAAACTATCCGAAATCTTAGTAATTAAGACCTAAACTAGTGAGATTTATGTAGTTTGCCCTTATCTTTATTCTGCATTTGATTACGAATATCAATTAGTTTTGAGGTTATTTATCCCACAATTTATACTTTATATGGTGGAGAAATTCCTTAAAAGCTAATATCCTAGATCTCAAATGTTAGCATTTTCAAGAATCAACATTTGAAATTGTCAGGTACAAATACCGATTTTCAAATAAAGTAAAAAATATTTCGGAAAAAAAGTGAATAATATTTATGGCCAAACGGGTCGAAAATTTTGTCATGTCACTATATAAAATAAGCCAAGTACTTCCTAGAACCTTCTTGGTAATGAGTAATTATGACATTCCAAATATTATTATTTTCAGTATTTATTGTTTCCAGGAGGCATGTGTAATGTATTATTATCTCATCCTATTTGCAGTTTATATATATACTTTTTTCTATAGTTCATATCTTGTTTGATTCTCTTTTCATTTTACAAGTATATTTAATCCATTTGCGTATCTACAAGCAGCAGAATTGTATCAAAATTAGGTGACATTTGATAGAAAATGGGAATAAAAAAGAAGAATAAATATCTGTGAAGATCTTTTTTGGCCAAATTAATAAGTATCAATATGGGTACATTGTACTAAGACTTTTGTGGGATTTTTGTATAGGATGAAGGGAACCTTATAGATTATTGTCTATGTGATAAAGCTAATGTAAACACTTCCTATAAATGGTAAAATATTACAAGTTAACGTAATGTACTATCATATCATGATATTTCAAAAAATGTAGTGATAAAAAAAGAGATTATAATACTTTTTGGAGTCTTAGTGCCTCAGTTATAGCTAAATTTAATTTATTGTAATAAATCAAATAACAATAATGAAATACAAAAGTAAGTTGAGCATGAATTCTGGCAACATCATCGAAATTTGGGAAGACAGATTATTAATCGTATTTCAACTTCAAAGACATATTTAAATTGTCACGATCTAAATTCATAAATCGTGACGACACCTATGTTCCCCACCGATAGGTAAGCCAACCCATGAATTTTACCAATTTAACTAAGTACTGATGTAAAAAGGTAAACAACAAGTAGAATATCTCCAACACTAAGTCCTTTATAAATACGAAATGCGGAAACTAAAATACCACCCAAAGAATTGGTATCATAAGTACAAGAACTTCTAAGTGCGAGTCTGAAACTCAAATGACAAGTATAATCATAAGAGATATCTTGTCTGAATACTAAAACTACAGAATAAATAAAAGATAGAGGGAGGTGTGGGCCATAGAACAGCCAAGCAGTTCACCACAACTCCAAGATACTCCAAGCTCGGACTCAAAAAGCTCCACGAGATACGCTCGTAGTCGGAATTTAATATGTACATATGAGGAATTTCACCTTATTTTCACTTTTCACCTCCTTCATATGAAATTTCAAATAAAGTTTCTAACCCCTAAGGCTGACACTATCTAGCAACTTTTTGTCATTTCGAAAAATAACATAATAAACACGTACATCAATAATGCTCTACTAGTACTATATAGTAAAATTAACACGTTTTCAATCACAAAAGAGAAGAAAGAATAATCAATTAGTCATAAAAGTGAATATTCTTAAAAAGATATGTTTGTGGTCCTTCACTTAATTCAATGTAGAGAGTTTTGGAACATACATATGAAAAGAAAAAATCAATTTCAAAATTGACCTAAAGACTTTTTGTCCCAACAGCTCATCGACGATAGAGACAATATGTCTACTAGGTGTTTGGGATAATATTTTGGTTAACAAGGAAAATATTCCAAGTTCAAGTTTTGTACATTACTTTTCTATTCACTAATCCAATCAGGAATAATAATTAAAAGAATTTAATTGAAAATTAATATTTCAGTTGAAATATTTCTCGATTTACTTTCTTGAATTTCATATTCTCGGCTTTGAAGATATATGGATCAGATTGTATTAAGAAATATTTTGTTGATTTCTTACCATATTCCAAATATTACCTATGAACAAAAGTCAAATTAAAATAATCTACATTTACAAGATATCATAACTCAAGTCCATATGACACGTATGTTTTGTTTAGACCTGCTAACTTTTATAGATATTTTCCTTGGATTATCATTATATCATCATCGAACCTAAAATTATTCACTTTTGATTGCTTTCAATTCAATGGGAGATTTGTCTGACATATCATAATTTAAAGGGAATTTTATACAAATTTCTTAGTATTAAGAGCTAATTATATCTTATTCCTATTCTTTTTCAAATTACAAAAATCCTTTAAATTTGGTGGAATCCGGATACATCCCAAAATGTCCCGGTTCCTCAACATCCCGATACATCACGTCTCGGCGTAGAATACATCACTCAACGTCCCGATACTTTGTGTATGTCCCGATATATCACGTAAAATGATGTGTCCGACTGATACATCGTGTAAAATGATGTAGTTTTCCTAATTTAAAAGTTTGTCGGTTCTTCTGTTGACCCGACTCCATCACGGGCCTAAGAAAAAATTAGCCAAAGAAAGTAAATTGCCAACTGTTAGAGCAAAATAAAAAAGTGGTACAGGTTACAACTATGAACTACCTACCATAACCAATTTTATTGACTAGGAATAAGAGAAAAAGGACAACATTTTGTACTCCACTCATTATATGCCATATAAACAAAATTGTCCAATTCAAATAATTCAAGGGCAAAATCGATCTAATTTTTCTCTAGCGGGAAAGATAATTTTGAGTTATTAGAGTGATTTGATAATATTTTTGAGCTAGTTAACTAACACCGAAGATAATCATATGCCAACAACACGACAAAAGTAAAGTTGACCTATATTCAATAACTTAGAAATATTTTGACAGTTTAACCATTATAAACAATGTAGGTCCAAATTAACTCTAAAGTAATGCTCAGGGTGGCAAACAACCAGTTCGAATCGGCTATGAACAAATAAAAAATGAATTAGGTGAAAACAAATAAAATAATCGAGTTGCCCATACCTAGTGGAACCTTCTTAGCAATGTCATTCTAAATTTTTATTTTTTTAGTATGCTCAATCCATTTGCATATCTAAAAGCAGCAAGATTGTACCAAAATTAGGAGACAATTGATAGAAAATGGAATTAAAGGAGAACTAAATGTGCAAAGATTGTTTTGTCAGAGTATCAATTGGTACATTGTACTAAGACTAATGTAGTATTTTTGTACGGATGAAGGGAACCTTATAAATTATCTTGTGAATAAAGCTAAGGTAAAGTTTTTTTTCCCTATAAATGGTAAAAAAAAATATCAAATGAAAATGTACTATTAGATGCTGAAAATTTATTAGTGATCCAAAAATTAATAATACTCTAAAAATTAATTATTAATGAGCTGGATCTTCTCTGTATTGTTTTATAAGTTGAAATGGTCAATTTAACAAGACTAAAATATTTAAGAGACAAAAGGGCCATCTTTATCTTCTTTGTGGATCAATTTAATTATATTAATGTTTCTGAAGACATGTATATATTAATTTTCATAATAGAATTTTGAAAATTCAAGAATGCATGGAACACATAGGTTCAAATACATGACTAAAGAATTTTCGAGTCATCGTTTATGTTTTAAGTTTAATATTTTTCTTAGAACAATGTGTTTTTAGGAGTTCAGAACCTAAAGAACATGTTTTTCAAACAAATCAACCGGAAAGGGGTTATGAAATTTGAAAGAAACTTACTAAGATAAGGAATGTTTCCCAAGGCTGCCCGTTTGATGTGTCCCCGTTAAATTTTAAAAAAAACTACACAAATTGGACCAGACCTAATATATATATCTTGATTGGACTCACATTTTAAACTATTTACCTGACTGCTTTCTTGTTTTATTCATTGAAGCACTGATGATACCAGTCTGATAGTATCAAATAGTTTTTTCACAGAAACACTGTCTCTTCCTCTTTGATGTCATCAAAGTATATTTATACTCTAATGGTATCAAGGAGTAAATGAGTAGTGTTTTAAATGAAACATTGTTTCTTCCTCTTCAATACCATCCGAGTATAGATATATTTTGATGATATCAAACCGTACACAAATTAGTAGTTCAAAACACGCGTGACCGCTTGGAAATAGTTTCCCTTTTTGAGGTTCAAGTGTTCTTTCCAAAATTTTATCATGTCGCCCAGCCTTGGGAGACATACCTCATTTGGTTTCTTTCGGGTTTAACAATCCTTTTGGTCCGTTTACTTGAAAAATATGTCCTATAACTAGGCTTCGAATCACAAAAAGATAAAAAAGAGATAAAAGCTATGAAAAAACGCATCTTAAAGTTGAACCCTAAATAAAGACTTAATTAATTGTCTCGTAATATTTTTCTACAAACAGCTCATAATCGATAGAGACAAGACGAAAACCTTTTTATTTCAACTCATAGTCTACTATACTACCAATTTCATCATGAAGAAATTAAATGAGCAGTCTAATCTATTTAATACTTATAGAATGGAAAAATAAATGAATTTTGGATTTTATATAGAGAAAGAATGGTACAACCACCGTAACCAATTATGTTGACTATGAAAGATTCGAAAGGACAAAAAAATTGTACGCCTCCCATGCATGTCTCACGCGTAAACAGCCAGTAATAATGCCATAACAAACAATCCATAATGATCGTGACAGAGTGATAAGTACTCTCATTACTTGAGATTTATGTTCAAATCGTGAGTATGAAAACCAAATCACCTTTATTAAAGAGTATTTAATCTTTAGTATGAAGTCCTGAGTTGCGAATCTAAATTTAATCGAACACCAATACATCAAACATAGATATAGTTTACAAAAAAAATAGTGTAAATTAGGCAGCAAATTGAATATAATGGTGAACTGATAGGTAGTTTGGTTGGAAGGGAACACTTTGGGTCCATTAATTTGTACATATATATATTCACCTCCCCAATCTTAATTGGTACGGAACCAATCTGATAATGGACTACATATTGTAGATGATTAACTTTTTCGATATCGTATAAAAATAATATTGAATATGCAGAGTATTATGTCATATCCCACAGTAAAGTTGGAATAAGCTATGTTTAGTTTTTATAAATATGGTGTTAACAACACACTTCATGATAATGTACGTGCAACGAGACTATCCTTTCGAGACGCTACTTTTCAACACGTACAAGAGTACATGACCCCATATATATACTTAAGTCCAAGTCTTGCAGGGTACTTTTTACGTACTATTATTCACATTAAAGATTAATTAAACTTTTATTAGTGTATGTATGTGTCACGAGATGGCACAACGTATTGTGCAGCCATATATAGTACTCAATATTTTTTTATAATGTAATTAAAAGTTTCATAAGTCGATAAAATTTGAACTTTGATCAGAAACAAACTTCCAAATTATACAAATCTTTACTACTAATTGATAAAATCCACCACGTAGAGATTCTGGTGTGAATTTAGAAAAATGCTATTGTTATAGTCGATTTTATGTCTTCCATTTAAAAAACTTTAAATTCTTTCCAAATAAAATGTCCAAACACAATTTGAAAAAATTGACATTCTTTTTCCAATTTCAACTTTAAAATTTTCGATGAGCTTGAATATCATATATAATAATCTAGTGTTAGCATATGATTATGTTCATTTCACTAAAAAAAAATGATTGTAAGCACTAGTTGCTACTACTAAGATTGAAAAATCAATATACTATTCATACAATTGTGAAAAAAGGTGAGCAAATAATCATGCAAGCCATTGATTCTTCTTTTGTCTTCTTTCTTGAGCTACTAACATGTCGACTTCATTAGTAAATTACAAAAAGAGTTAAAGAGAAAGGTCATTGTTTAATATACACAAATTAAAGTCTAAAGAACAATTCAAAAATCCCTAGAGAGAGAGATCTCATAAAATTTACCGATGATCATTCAATTTTAAGTTTAATACGCAAAAAAATATCTTTTATCACGTAAACAACATCTAGTTTTAGTCAAATTAACTATAGTAGTAATTTTTACTTAAATTTTAATATATATTTTGACTTATAACACAAGAGAAGATGGAGTTAGATAACAATATACGATTCACTTAAATTCAACAACTTTAACTTTTAAGTAAATATAACATGTATACAATTTAAAATTTTCTAATTTGATTACTTATACATGAATTTGAATCATAATAATGTTCATATAGTAACTTTGTTAGCTCAATATGTAGGCAAAAAAGTATACTACTAATTAAAAAACTATAGGATATAAAATAATATGAGAGGACAAAAAAGAGTGATTTTATGAGTGAAAATAGGGAGTGAAAGGACAAGGTAGTTTCGTGATGTAGGAGAAATAAACAACAAGTCGGTGACGCCCAGCTGTTCAACTGCCCAACTGCTTCTCTCCTTTTTCTAACAATCCATTAAACTATTTAATCAGGAATCTCGAATTTAAACTATTCAAATAAGAAATTTCATATTCGAATTATGAACATAAGGATAATCTTGTCAAGAACATCGATTCTAAATTTTGATATTGTAATTTGTAATGTGTGATAACATATTATATTGTGTGATTATATGAATATCGAATATTGAATAACATATTATACTATTATTGAAAGGTTAATATTCTGACAGGTGGACGGCTCTACTTCATTCCTTTCGGTTCAGATTTGCAAACGTGCGTCTTCTATTTCATCAATTTGTTGTGCAGTGCAGCTATTATTAATTCATTTATCAAATGGAATAAGATTTAATTAATAAATATCCTTTTAACATATTGAGAAATTATTCAAAGATGTCAATTTTTTCATATATTAAATTAAAGTTATCCTTAATTCTACATATTAGATTGAAAATATACATCATTAATATATTGAAAATGACTTAAAAGTGTCCCCCTTCCACCCCAACCAGTCCAGAGGGTGGTTCCTCGAGCTTGTACCAACAGTACAAAGAAATTTCTATATTCCTTATGGGTGCACTATTAAGTATTAATTATATCTTAGTTTTTGTCAGTTTCTCAAGATATATATATAAATAATTTTTTTTGAAGTTAATGAGTGCATGCAGAGGCGGACCCACACCATTAGGAGGGGTGCACGTGCACTGCTAACTTCGGAAAAAATTGTGTATAGATATGTATGTCTATTTTGAGAAACTGATAGAAACTAGGATATATAATAAACAGTGCACCCATGAGAAGCATAGTAATACCCTTGTAATACAATCTAGAGAAATCACCCGTGAGAGTAGGATTCAAATCCAATTAAAGTCCTTTTCATTATTTTTATTTTATGTTTAGCTTGGCTCATATTTGATCTAAGATAATATTGATACACCTAAAATCTTTAAATCTTGAGTTCGCCTCGTAATTATTTGTGGTACACGCATGAATTGAACGAGTAGGAGGGAAACCATAAATTTCCCCAGACAAAACTGGAGGTGAAAAGTCAAAGGAATTCAGACTCCGAATCACGTGAGATTCTTTTCCAGGCTGTAAAGTGGGGTCCAGTCCTACGTGGACTTACTTGAAGTCTTCCTTAAGCTCCTTAAATTAATTGGTTGATTTCACTAATCAATTAATCTGAACCGTTGATCTATACAAGATAGATCTGGATTTGGATTCCCAGCTGTTAATTCTGAAAAGTTAGTCAAAAAGTTGTAACCCAACTTGACATTTTCAATCAACTTTTTTAATTTTTAAAACAAATGTTTAATTACTAATAATAGAATTATTTTTACCATTAATAAAACGGCGTTAGAGTGATTATAATACTAATAAAACATAATTATGTTAATGTTGATTATGATAAAAACAGCTAGCTAATTCGGCTTTACTGTCTCTCATGTTTTAAACGCTCCCTTGTTTTATGTAAAAAAATGTCTACCTACCTAGCTAGTACGAGAATGATTGATACATTGCCTTTTCCTTTATTTCCATATTTGCCCTTTATCGTCAGAAAAAAAACTTCTTTATATTTTGAATCTACAAAGTTTGTCCATCTGACCGTTCGTTGTACTGATCGAGTGATAATACAAGAATGTTCTTTTGCTATAATGTGAACGGTTTAAATTGTCTAACAAATATTTCAACGAAGAGGTACAAGGTATATCAATCAATATATATAAATGACTAAGTGTCACTATTGTTGTGTGATCGTAAGACTTTTTCAATGGATATTTTCTATTTACCTTACGATTGGCTTAGATAGTTGCAAGTAAATTGATTGCCTCGTAGAAATAGGTGTTGGTGAATTATTTATCGATATTTCATCCAGCGGATGGGGCTAACTAAGGTGTAGGCTATGGGTTCGTCCGAACCCAATGATTTTAGTTCAAACTTTATAATATTTATCTTAAAAATTCATTGAATATGTATAACTTATTAATTTAGAATTCAATAACTTAAAATGATTAGTATTAACAATAAATAAGATTTAAATTCTGATTCTAGCTCTGATTTCACCCAAGTATAGATGGAAAGAATTGTTTGGAAGAGGTATAAGCTATATCAATAAATGGTTATTATTGTCACGTCCTACTAAGACTTTTTTCAATATATAAATCTATTTACATTTTTACCTCTTACAATGAGCGGCTAAATGATTAGATCAAATTGTCACAAGTAACTTGATCATCTTACATGTCATTGAAACATAAGTTGAAAATGTATCGACCTATATTTCATCCAAGTATTGATGGATAAAATCTAAAATTTTGTAATAAAGCTAAAAATAGAGGTTACAATGCTCTATTTTAGGAAAAAATAAGAGTGAAACAAATAGAAAAAACATAAAAATACTTATTTTAGTCGATGATATATATATTAAACACAAATTGTCTACCTTCATTAGGTCTGAATAATAAATAAAATAAAAACAAAATAAAATATTATATCAAAATGACTTCAAGAATCTTATAATCGTAGACCGACAATTTTGTTATTGTTATATTGTTTAGATTAGGTTATAAAAATATTGAGAAGGAGTTTTTGCTTTCGTGAAGTAATAAAATGTAGTTCTAAGTAATTAATAAAGGAAACCATGTGACATAACTTTAGGATTAATTGTGACTGATGTACCAATATTGATCCTTTTTCTGATTCTTTTATGAACTTTGTACCAATGTTGTTGTACGGAAGTTGTACAAAAAAAAAGATCGTTAATTAAAGATCCCAACGATTCATTTATGAATCTGGACTATAAGACAAAACAAAATGCAGTGAAATTGAAGCAATAATACTTAAAAAGCTTCAATAATAACACTAAATTCAATGTATCGACAATTCCTCTCATTTTCTTAGACCTAATTTAATAGTATTAGATATAGTAATTTGTCTTCCCTCCCCTAGATTATTGGATATCCAAATTTGTCAAATTAATCTACGTGCTAATAATAACGACAAAACATCACCAGCTGCAACAAATTTGTTTTATATCACATTTAATATATGCCTATCGTGTATGTACTTAACAACGGATGGTTATTTATTCATTTTTAATTATCGATTTTTAGTCTTTAAGAAGGTGGTCATCAATTTTTATCCTAACATTTAGAAATCGTTTAGTGTGAAATATAAGATAATAATTTCATGATAAAATGCAGGATTATTTTATTCTGTATTTGGGTGGAGATATTAGGTAGTTTTTGTTGGGTTTAGCAAGGTATGAATGGGAAATAGTGAATGGAAAATAAAAAGAGAAAATGGAAAGTGGAAGAACCAATGAAAATGGGAGAACCAATTTTGGAGGGAAAATGAAAAGTCATTGCAAAAGTGCAAATGAATAGTCATTTTTACCATATCGGTAGAAGAGAAGAAATTGTTATCCTTATATTAGGAAACACTTCCTTTATTTCTTAAAGGGTTAAGAAGAAGGTGCCCCCTCGCGCCGTAGTCGTCGCTCGCTCGACCTCGGCTTCGGCTTCGGGATATGGATTTGGATTTGGATTTGGATTTTTACTTTTCCCAAAGGACACAATGTTCTGGAAAAAACAAACGAGTCTTTCTGAACAGACGCGTTCCTTGCTGCATATGGCTATAAATAAGAGATCTTTTTCGTTTTTTCAA